>NW_026970420.1:0-268005 GCF_028390025.1 Pseudophryne corroboree | reverse complement strand
GAATCCGAATCTCGCGAGAATCCGACAGCGGGATGATGACATTTTCCCTTGTTCATAGAATTTGGGAGTCATTTTGATCCCAAAGTATTATTAACCTCAATAACCATAATTTCCACTCATTTTCAGTCTATTCTTAACACCTTACACCTCACAATATTATTTTTAGTCCTAAAATTTGCACCGAGGTCGCTGGATGACTAAGCTCAGCGACCCAAGTGGCCGACACAAACACCTGGCCCATCTAGGAGTGGCACTGCAGTGTCACGCAGGATAGCCCTTCCAAAAAACACTCCCCAAACAGCACATGACGCAAAGAAAAAAAGAGGCGCAATGAGGTAGCTGTGTGACTAAGCTCAGCGACCCAAGTGGCCGACACAAACACCTGGCCCATCTAGGAGTGGCACTGCAGTGTCACGCAGGATGGCCCTTCCAAAAAACACTCCCCAAACAGCACATGACGCAAAGAAAAAAAGAGGCGCAATGAGGTAGCTGTGTGACTAAGCTCAGCGACCCAAGTGGCCGACACAAACACCTGGCCCATCTAGGAGTGGCACTGCAGTGTCACGCAGGATGGCCCTTCCAAAAACACTCCCCAAACAGCACATGACGCAAAGAAAAAAAGAGGCGCAATGAGGTAGCTGTGTGACTAAGCTCAGCGACCCAAGTGGCCGACACAAACACCTGGCCCATCTAGGAGTGGCACTGCAGTGTCACGCAGGATGGCCCTTCCAAAAAACACTCCCCAAACAGCACATGACGCAAAGAAAAAAAGAGGCGCAATGAGGTAGCTGTGTGACTAAGCTCAGCGACCCAAGTGGCCGACACAAACACCTGGCCCATCTAGGAGTGTCACTGCAGTGTCACGCAGGATGGCCCTTCCAAAAAACACTCCCCAAACAGCACATGACGCAAAGAAAAAAAGAGGCGCAATGAGGTAGCTGTGTGACTAAGCTCAGCGACCCAAGTGGCCGACACAAACACCTGGCCCATCTAGGAGTGGCACTGCAGTGTCACGCAGGATGGCCCTTCCAAAAAACACTCCCCAAACAGCACATGACGCAAAGAAAAATGAAAGAAAAAAGAGGTGCAAGATGGAATTGTCCTTGGGCACTCCCACCCACCCTTATGTTGTATAAACAGGACATGCACACTTTAACCAACCCATCATTTCAGTGACAGGGTCTGCCACACGACTGTGACTGAAATGACGGGTTGGTTTGGACCCCCACCAAAAAAGAAGCAATTAATCTCTCCTTGCACAAACTGGCTCTACAGAGGCAAGATGTCCACCTCATCATCATCCTCCGATTCATCACCGTGTACATCCCCCTCCTCACAGATTATCAATTCGTCCCCACTGGAATCTACCATCTCAGCTCCCTGTGTACTTTGTGGAGGCAATTGCTGCTGGTCAATGTCTCCACGGAGCAATTGATTATAATTCATTTTAATGAACATCATCTTCTCCACATTTTCTGGAAGTAACCTCGTACGCCGATTGCTGACAAGGTGAGCGGCGGCACTAAACACTCTTTCGGAGTACTACTTGTGGGAGGGCAACTTAGGTAGAATAAAGCCAGTTTGTGCAAGGGCCTCCAAATTGCCTCTTTTTCCTGCCAGTATACGTACGGACTGTCTGACGTGCCTACTTGGATGCGGTCACTCATATAATCCTCCACCATTCTTTCAATGGTGAGAGAATCATATGCAGTGACAGTAGACGTCATGTCCGTAATCGTTGGCAGGTCCTTCAGTCCGGACCAGATGTCAGCATCAGCAGTCGCTCCAGACTGCCCTGCATCACCGCCAGCGGGTGGGCTCGGAATTCTGAGCCTTTTCCTCGCACCCCCAATTGCGGGAGAATGTGAAGGAGGAGCTGTTGACCGATCAAGTTCCACTTGACTTGATAATTTTCTCACCAGCAGGTCTTTGAACCCCTGCAGACTTGTGTCTGCCGGAAAGAGAGATACAACGTAGGTTTTAAATCTAGGATCGAGCACGGTGGCCAAAATGTAGTGCTCTGATTTCAACAGATTGACCACCCGTGAATCCTGGTTAAGCGAATGAAGGGCTCCATCCACAAGTCCCACATGCCTAGCGGAATCGCTCTGTCTTAGCTCCTCCTTCAATGTCTCCAGCTTCTTCTGCAAAAGCCTGATGACGGGAATGACCTGACTCAGGCTGGCAGTGTCTGAACTGACTTCACATGTGGCAAGTTCAAAAGGTTGCAGAACCTTGCACAACGTTGAAATCATTCTCCACTGCGCTTGAGACAGGTGCATTCCACCTCCTATATCGTGGTCAGATGTATAGGCTTGAATGGCCTTTTGCTGCTCCTCCATCCTCTGAAGCATATAGAGGGTTGAATTCCACCTCGTTACCACTTCTTGCTTCAGATGATGGCAGGGCAGGTTCAGGCGTTTTTGGTGTTGCTCCAGTCTTCTGTACGTGGTGCCTGTACGCCGAAAGTGTCCCGCAATTCTTCTGGCCACCGACAGCATCTCTTGCACACCCCTGTCGTTTTTTAAATAATTCTGCACCACCAAATTCAAGGTATGTGCAAAACATGGGACGTGCTGGAATTTGCCCAGATATAATGCACGCACAATATTGCTGGCGTTGTCCGATGCCACAAATCCACAGGAGAGTCCAATTGGGGTAAGCCATTCTACGATGATCTTCCTCAGTTGCCGTAAGAGGTTTTCAGCTGTGTGCGTATTCTGGAAAGCGGTGATACAAAGCGTAGCCTGCCTAGGAAAGAGTTGGCGTTTGCGAGATGCTGCTACTGGTGCCGCCGCTGCTGTTCTTGCGGCGGGAGTCAATACATCTACCCAGTGGGCTGTCACAGTCATATAGTCCTGAGTCTGCCCTGCCCCATTTGTCCACATGTCCGTGGTTAAGTGGACATTGGGTACAACTGCATTTTTTAGGACACTGGTGAGTCTTTTTCTGAGGTCTGTGTACATTTTCGGTATCGCCTGCCTAGAGAAATGGAACCTAGATGGTATTTGGTACCGGGGACACAGTACCTCAATCAAGTCTATAGTTGGCTCTGAAGTAATGATGGATACCGGAACCACGTTTCTCACCGCCCAGGATGCCAAGGCCTCAGTTATCCGCTTTGCAGCAGGATGACTGCTGTGATATTTCATCTTCCTTGCAAAGGACTGTTGGACAGTCAATTGCTTGGTGGAAGTAGTAAAAGTGGTCTTACGACTTCCCCTCTGGGATGACCATCGACTCCCAGCAGCAACAACAGCAGCGCCAGCAGCAGTAGGCGTTACACTCAAGGATGCATCGGAGGAATCCCAGGCAGGAGAGAACTCGTCAGAATTGCCAGTGACATGGCCTGCAGGACTATTGGCATTCCTGGGGAAGGAGGAAATTGACACTGAGGGAGTTGGTGGGGTGGTTTGCGTGAGCTTGGTTACAAGAGGAAGGGATTTACTGGTCAGTGGACTGCTTCCGCTGTCGCCCAAAGTTTTTGAACTTGTCACTGACTTATGATGAATGCGCTGCAGGTGACGTATAAGGGAGGATGTTCCGAGGTGGTTAACGTCCTTACCCCTACTTATTACAGCTTGACAAAGGCAACACACGGCTTGACACCTGTTGTTCGCATTTCTGTTGAAATACTTCCACACCGAAGAGCAGTTTTTTTTTGTATTTTCACCAGGCATGTCAATGGCCATATTCCTCCCACGGACAACAGGTGTCTCCCCGGGTGCCTGACTTAAACAAACCACCTCACCTCCCCAGCGCCAGCAACACCCATATCCTCCTCATCCTGGTGTACTTCAACACTGACATCTTCAATCTGACTATCAGGAACTGGACTGCGGGTGCTCCTTCCAGCACTTGCAGGGGGTGTGCAAATGGTGGAAGGTGCATGCTCTTCACGTCCAGTGTTGGGAAGGTCAGGCATCGCAACCGACACAATTGGACTCTCCTTGTGGATTTGTGATTTTGAAGAACGCACAGTTCTTTGCTGTGCTTTTGCCAGCTTAAGTCTTTTCATTTTTCTAGCGAGAGGCTGAGTGCTTCCATCCTCATGTGAAGCTGAACCACTAGCCATGAACATAGGCCAGGGCCTCAGCCGTTCCTTGCCACTCCGTGTGGTAAATGGCATATTGGCAAGTTTACGCTTCTCCTCCGACGATTTTTATTTAGATTTTTGAGTCCTTTTTTTTACTGATCTTTTGTGTTTTGAATTTTACATGCTCTGTACTATGACATTGGGCATCGGCCTCGGCAGACGACGTTGATGGAATTTCATCGTCTCGGCCATGACTAGTGGCAGCAGCTTCAGCACGAGGTGGAAGTGGATCTTGATCTTTCCCTATTTTTGGAACCTCAACATTTTTGTTCTCCATATTTTAATAGGCACAACTAAAAGGCACCTCAGGTAAACAATGGAGATGGATGGATACTAGTATACTTATGGATGACGAGTGACTGACGACACAGAGGTAGCTACAGCCGTGGACTACCGTACTGCGTCTGCTAGTATAGAGATGATAATTAATGATATAAAAAAAATATATATATAACTGCTGTAGGTATATATTATATAATGACGGACCTGGTGGACACTGTCAGCAGACTGCTAAACTACTAGTATGATGAAGATAGAAAAAAAAAACCCACCACAGGTAGGTAGGTATACAATTATGGACGAGCACTGACGACACAGAGATAGCCACAGCCGTGGCCTACCGTACTGCGTCTGCTAGTATAGAGATGATAATTAATGATATAAAAAAAAATATATATAACTACTGTAGGTATATATAATGTAATGACGGACCTGGTGGACACTGTCAGCAGACTGCTAAACTACTAGTATGAAGAAGATAGAAAAAAAACTTCACCACAGGTAGGTATACAATTATGGACGAGTGACGACACAGAGGTAGGTACAGCCGTGGACTACCGTACTGCGTCTGCTAGTATAGATAATATACTAAATATATTACTACTGTAGGTATATAATATAATGACGGACCTGGTGGACACTGTCAGCAGACTCCTAAACTACTAGTATGAAGAAGATAGAAAAAAAAACCCACCACAGGTAGGTAGGTATACAATTATGGACGAGCACTGACGACACAGAGATAGCCACAGCCGTGGCCTACCGTACTGCGTCTGCTAGCATAGATAATATACTAAATATATTACTACTGTAGGTATATAATATAATGACGGACCTGGTGGACACTGTCAGCAGACTGCTAAACTACTAGTATGAAGAAGATAGAAAAAAAAACCCCACCACAGGTAGGTATACAATTATGGACGAGTGACGACACAGAGGTAGGTACAGCCGTGGACTACAGTACTGCGTCTGCTAGTATAGATAATATACTAAATATATTACTACTGTAGGTATATAATATAATGACGGACCTGGTGGACACTGTCAGCAGACTCCTAAACTACTAGTATGAAGAAGATAGAAAAAAAAACCCCACCACAGTTAGGTATACAATTATGGACGAGTGACGACACAGAGGTAGGTACAGCCGTGGACTACCGTACTGCGTCTGCTAGTATAGATAATATACTAAATATATTACTACTGTAGGTATATAATATAATGACGGACCTGGTGGACACTGTCAGCAGACTCCTAAACTACTAGTATGAAGAAGATAGGAAAAAAACACCCCACCACAGGTAGGTATACAATTATGGACGAGCACTGACGACACAGAGATAGCCACAGCCGTGGACTACCGTACTGCGTCTGCTAGTATAGATAATATAATAAATATATTACTACTGTAGGTATATAATATAATGATGGACCTGGTGGACACTGTCAGCAGACTCCTAAACTACTAGTATGAAGAAGATAGAAAAAAAAAACCCACCACAGGTAGGTAGGTATACAATTATGGACGAGCACTGACGACACAGAGATAGCCACAGCCGTGGACTACCGTACTGCGTCTGCTAATATAGAGATGATAAAGATGATAGAGATGAAAAAAAAATATAACACTACTGCAGGTAAATATTTATATAATATAATGTATGACCGACCTGCTGGACACTGTCAGCAGAATGCGTTTATAGAATAAAAAAAAAAACACCACAGGAGTGTTTAACTTTTTCAGGCAGACAATATACTGGTGGTCACACTGGCAGCAAAAGTGTGCACTGTACTCCTGCTATAACTGCTCCCCAGTCTCCCCCACAATTAAGCTGTGTGAGCAGTGAGCACTCAGCACAGTCAGATATACATAGATGATATATCATGCAGCACACTGAGGCTGAGCACATATATGGTATGTGTATCGTTTTTTTTCAGGCAGAGAACGGATTATAAATAATAAAACTGGTGGTCACTATCAGCAAAACTCTGCACTACTGAGTACTCCTGACAAGTTCAACTGCTCCCCAAATTAGTAGTAAATCAAATGTCACTCGTCTCTATCTTCTAATCTAAACGGAGAGGACGCCAGCCACGTCCTCTCCCTATCAATCTCAATGCACGTGTGAAAATGGCGGCGACGCGCGGCTCCTTATATAGAATCCGAGTCTCGTGAGAATCCGACAGCGGGATGATGACGTTCGGGCACGCTCGGGATAACCGAGCAAGGCGGGAGGATCCGAGTCTGCTCCGACCCGTGCAAAAAAGGGTGAAGTTCGGGCGGGTTCGGATTCCGAGGAACCGAACCCGCTCATCTCTAATGGCCACCCAGCATGACGCCTCCCTTCTTGACCATGCTGTAATTGCAGTCGCACTGCAGTTCAGCGTGATCATAAAAAATGGTGTAGCCTCCTGCTGGTGCAGACTGTATGTGCGCGCAGGAAGCCGCCACCATTTTTGTGATCACAGCGGCTGAATGTGATGTCATACAGCCGCTGTGACCACGCCCCCTGTGTCTCCTCCATTGCAGACCCCATTTTGAAGCCTTGCCCCCGCACCGCTCCATCCCTGACTTGGAAATGGAGTGTTGCTGACCCCCCTCTCCCCCCCTGCCCCGATTGACAGGCAGAGGCGATCGCATTCTCTGCGGGGTGCCGCAGAAAATGCAGGCACATGCGTATGCTCTTAGCAATTTTTGCAGTTGGATCGCTTATTGTGATTGCAATCCAACCTGAATCAGGCCCTATTACCTATCACAATGCGCTGCGGGCAGTACAAAATTGGTTTAATATAGGAGAAAAACCCCCAGACCTGTGCTCCTTAACTGTACCTGGTGGCTAGTGGAGCGGCTGCCCAGTAATCAGTGTCCACGCCAGTGCGCACACGGTCCACCCCCTACGGCCACGCTCCCCTTCATCAGCGGCCTCGTGATCCGGAAGGGCGGTGTGTGTGTGACTGACCTTAGGAAGAAACCGGAGCCTCCGCTGCAGTGACCCAGCAACCAGGGCACGGGAGTATACAGCGCCGCTGGGAGTGATGAAGCTGCAGTAAAGATGTCTATTAGACCTAGCCTGCTGCAGCCCTTGTAGATTCTCATAAAACAAGTTCTTCTTTTCTTGTCAAAATTAATAGCTAAGAATAGGCTGCCTGAGGCAGGCCCCTGTTAAGTGGCCTGCTACTGAAGGCACCAACTACAAACTGAGCTCCCTGTTCATGGAAGCGGGGTTATAGAGGAGAATGCACTGAGCTTCTTGGGAACAGTCAAAAGCTTTGAGCCGGTTGGTGCCTCAGATCAAGATCCTACTCTACACCCCAATGTGAATCCTTGTGGAGTCCAGTGTACCCCACAGAAGAAATTAATGTGTCACACCCATTGGCAGCAACCTTAGAATAGCTGCTGACGGGCACAATTGAGAAAGGAAGGTGGGGGGGACATTTGAATCCAACACATAGATGCAATTCAAATATGTAATTTGTACCTTCCTATTTTAAAATATAATGGATGAACCTCACCCTGTGAGAACAATCTTCATGATCAAGAGATCTCATATGCAAAATAAGTATGAGTTGGGATAGGGCTGGGGAGGGTGGCTGCTCGGGCAGCCCCTCCCCCGTCAAGTTAAGGAGATTCAACTGAGGAAGCACAAGGGAACTTTCGTCTGGGGACAACAACTGCAGGGAGACCACATCTTTTCAGATGAACATGGGAGGGCGGAAGGCTGCCTAATACTGAAGCACCATCAAATATCAAACCATATGCAACAACTAGTACAAGCATTCCTGGGGGAAGGTCTGCAGAAGACGGATTTGCATACGGTGATGTCATCCAAGCAGTGGGCCAAAGTTGGCTGGAACCCTCATCTGCATATGAAAAGAGAAAAGGGGCATGCAGGGCATGGCGGCCTTTTGCGGTGCTTGGATGACCCTTAGTTCGCATTAAACACCCCCACCCTCCTTTTGTGTGGGGCTCATGTTGGCTCTGCCCCAGCCCCTGAAGCATTCAAGCTGATTTCTTGCAGCAGCTGGGCACTGTAACAGCTCCAGAGCTGCTCTGTAAGGCAACTAAAAGGGTGTGGGCCCTGCAGCACTACCTGTAGTTCGCATTGTGCGTTTGAAGGCACAAAGTAAGCAGACAGGAGGATAAGTCAGGATAGTGCGCAAGGGCATAGAAGGGAGCGGCTCAAGAAAAGAGAAGTGGAAACAGACAGCAAACTAGGCTGGAGAGAGACCTGAGACAAAGAGATCTGAATTATACGAGAGCCGACCAGGGGAAACACAAATTATGCAGTCAAGTTTCCCACATTTGGGGAAATCGCAGGGGCAGCACACCCAGAGTGCAATGGGTGAGCCTTGCCCTGGGAGAAGCACCTTCATGATCATAGTATCTCACCTGGCAGGTAAGTAGGAGTTGGGCTAGAGCTGGGGAGGGTCGCTGCTCGGGTACCCCCCTGTAAAGTGAAGGAGATCCAACTGAGGCAGCACAAGGGAACTCTCGAAAGAAGAACAAGGCTAGAGGAAAATCTGAGACAAAGAAATCTGACTTTTACCAGAGCTGACCAGAGGAAAGCACAAACACAGTCCCCCACTACCAAAAATAATGCAGTCAAATTTCCCACATTTGGGGAAATCACAGGGGTCAGCATACCCAAAATGCAATGAATGAACCTCACCCTGGGAGAACAATCTTCATGACCATGGTATCTCCTATGCAAAATAAGTATGATTTGGAATAGGGCTGGGGAGGGCCGCTGCTCAGGCACATCTCTGTCAAGTAAAGGAGATTCAACTGAGGCAGCACAAGGGAACTCTCATCTGGGGACAACAACTGCAGGGAGAACACATATTTTCAGATGAACATGGGAGGGCAGAAGGCTGCCTAATACTGAAGCACCCCCAAACAACAAACCAAATGCAACAACTAGTGCAAGCATTCCTGGGGGAAGTTCTGCAGAAGACGGATTTGCATACGGTGATGTCATCCAAGCAGTGGGTCAAAGTTGGCTTCAACCCTCATCTGCATATGAAAAGAGAAAAGGGGCGTGCAGGGCTTGGCGGCCTTTTGCGGTGCTTGGATGACCCCTAGTTCGCATTAAACTCCTCCACCCTCCTTTGGTGTGGGGCTCATGTTGGCCATGCCCCATCCCCTGAAGCATTCAAGCTGATTTCTTGCAGCAGCTGGGCACTGTAACAGCTCCAGAGCTGCTCTGTAAGGCAAGTAAAAGGGTGTGGGCCCTGCAGCACTACCTGTAGTTTGCATTGTGCATTGGAAGGCACAAAGTAAGCAGACGGGAGGAGAAGTCAGGATAGTGCACAAGGGTATAGAAGGGAGCGGCTAAAGAAAAGAGAAGTGGAAACAGACAGCAAACTAGGCTGGAGAGAGACCTGAGACAAAGAGATCTGAATTATACGAGAGCCGACCAGGGGAAACACAAATTATGCAGTCAAGTTTCCCACATTTGGGGAAATCGCAGGGGCAGCACACCCAGAGTGCAATGGGTGAGCCTTGCCCTGGGAGAAGCACCTTCATGATCATAGTATCTCACCTGGCAGGTAAGTAGGAGTTGGGCTAGAGCTGGGGAGGGTCGCTGCTCGGGCACCCCCCTGTCAAGTGAAGGAGATCCAACTGAGGCAGCACAAGGGAACTCTCGAAAGAAGAACAAGGCTAGAGGAAGATCTGAAACAAAGAAATCTGACTTTTACCAGAGCTGACCAGAGGAAAACACAAACACAGTCCCCCACTACCACAAATAAAGCAGTCGAGTTTCCCACATTTGGGGAAATCACAGGGGTCAGCATACCCAGAATGCAATGAATGAACCTCACCCTGGGAGAATAATCTTCATGACCATGGTATCTCCTATGCAAAATAAGTATGATTTGGGATAGAGCTGGGGAGGGCCGCTGCTCAGGCACATCTCTGTCAAGTAAAGGAGATTCAACTGAGGCAGCACAAGGGAACTCTCATCTGGGGATAACAACTGCAGGGAGAACACATATTTTCAGATGAACATGGAGGGCAGAAGGCTGCCTAATACTGAAGCACCCCCAAACAACAAACCAAATGCAACAACTAGTGCAAGCATTCCTGGGGGAAGGCCTGCCGCAGATGGATTTGCATATGGTGATGTCATCCAAGCAGTGGGTCAAAGTTGGCTTCAACCCTCGTCTGCATATGAAAAGAGAAAAGGGGCGTGCAGGGCATGGTGGCCTTTTGCGGCGCTTGGCTGACCCCTAGTTTGCATTAAACACCTCCACCCTCCTTCGGTGTGGGGCTCATGTTGGCTATGCCCCAGCCCCTGAAGCATTCAAGCTGATTTCTTGCAGCAGCTGGGCACTGTAACAGCTCCAGAGCTGCTCTGTAAGGCAAGTAAAAGGGTGTGGGCCCTGCAGCACTACCTGTAGTTTGCATTGTGCATTGGAAGGCACAAAGTAAGCAGACGGGAGGAGAAGTCAGGATAGTGCACAAGGGTATAGATGGGAGGGGCTCAAGAAAAAAGAAGTGGAAACAGACAGCAAACTAGGCTGGAGAGAGACCTGAGACAAAGAGATCTAAATTATACGAGAGCCGACCAGGGGAAACACAAATTATGCAGTCAAGTTTCCCACATTTGGGGAAATCGCAGGGGCAGCACACCCAGAGTGCAATGGTGGGCCTTGCCCTGGGAGAAGCACCTTCATGATCATAGTATCTCACCTGGCAGGTAAGTAGGAGTTGGGCTAGAGCTGGGGAGGGTCGCTGCTCGGGCACCCCCCTGTCAAGTGAAGGAGATCCAACTGAGGCAGCACAAGGGAACTCTCGAAAGAAGAACAAGGCTAGAGGAAGATCTGAAACAAAGAAATCTGACTTTTACCAGAGCTGACCAGGGGAAAACACAAACACAGTCCCCCACTACCACAAATAAAGCAGTCGCGTTTCCCACATTTGGGGAAATCACAGAGGTCAGCATACCCAGAATGCAATGAATGAACCTCACCCTGGGAGAACAATCTTCATGACCATGGTATCTCCTATGCAAAATAAGTATGATTTGGAATAGGGCTGGGGAGGGCCGCTGCTCATGCACATCTCTGTCAAGTAAAGGAGATTCAACTGAGGCAGCACAAGGGAACTCTCATCTGGGGACAACAACTGCAGGGAGAACACATATTTTCAGATGAACATGGGAGGGCAGAAGGCTGCCTAATACTGAAGCACCCCCAAACAACAAACCAAATGCAACAACTAGTACAAGCATTCCTGGGGGAAGTTCTGCAGAAGACGGATTTGCATATGGTGATGTCATCCAAGCAGTGGGTCAAAGTTGGCTTCAACCCTCGTCTGCATATGAAAAGAGAAAAGGGGCGTGCAGGGCATGGCGGCCTTTTGCGGCGCTTGGATGACCCCTAGTTCGCATTAAACACCTCCACCCTCCTTCGGTGTGGGGCTCATGTTGGCTATGCCCCAGCCCCTGAAGCATTCAAGCTGATTTCTTGCAGCAGCTGGGCACTGTAACAGCTCCAGAGCTGCTCTGTAAGGCAAGTAAAAGGGTGTGGGTGCACTACCTGTAGTTCGCATTGTGCGTTGGAAGGCACAAAGTAAGCAGAGAGGAGGAGAAGTCAGGATAGTGCGCAAGGGCATAGAAGGGAGCGGCTCAAGAAAAAAGAAGTGGAAACAGACAGCAAACTAGGCTGGAGAGAGACCTGAGACAAAGAGATCTGAATTATACGAGAGCCGACCAGGGGAAACACAAATTATGCAGTCAAGTTTCCCACATTTGGGGAAATCGCAGGAGCAGCACACCCAGAGTGCAATGGGTGAGCCTTGCCCTGGGAGAAGCACCTTCATGATCATAGTATCTCACCTGGCAGGTAAGTAGGATTTGGGCTAGAGCTGGGGAGGGTCGCTGCTCGGGTACCCCCCTGTCAAGTGAAGGAGATCCAACTGAGGCAGCACAAGGGAACTCTCGAAAGAAGAACAAGGCTAGAATACAATAAGAGACAAAGAAATCTGACTTTTACCAGAGCTGACCAGAGGAAAGCACAAACACAGTCCCCCACTACCACAAATAATGCAGTCAAGTTTCCCACATTTGGGGAAATCACAGGGGTCAGCATACCCAAAATGCAATGAATGAACCTCACCCTGAGAGAACAATCTTCATGACCATGGTATCTCCTATGCAAAATAAGTATGATTTGGAATAGGGCTGGGGAGGGCCGCTGCTCATGCACATCTCTGTCAAGTAAAGGAGATTCAACTGAGGCAGCACAAGGGAACTCTCATCTGGGGACAACAACTGCAGGGAGAACACATATTTTTAGATGAACATGGGAGGGCAGAAGGCTGCCTAATACTGAAGCACCCCCAAACAACAAACCAAATGCAACAACTAGTGCAAGCATTCCTGGGGGAAGTTCTGCAGAAGACGGATTTGCATACGGTGATGTCATCCAAGCAGTTGGTCAAAGTTGGCTTCAACCCTCATCTGCATATGAAAAGAGAAAAGGGGCGTGCAGGGCATGGCGGCCTTTTGCGGTGCTTGGATGACCCCTAGTTCGCATTAAACACCTCCACCCTCCTTTGGTGTGGGGCTCATGTTGGCCATGCCCCATCCCCTGAAGCATTCAAGCAGATTTCTTGCAGCAGCTGGGCACTGTAACAGCTCCAGAGCTGCTCTGTAAGGCAAGTAAAAGGGTGTGGGCCCTGCAGCACTACCTGTAGTTTGCATTGTACATTGGAAGGCACAAAGTAAGCAGACGGGAGGAGAAGTCAGGATAGTGCACAAGGGTATAGAAGGGAGCGGCTGAAGAAAAGAGAAGTGGAAACAGACAGCAAACTAGGCTGTAGAGAGATCTGAGACAAAGAGATCTGAATTATACGAGAGCCGACCAGGGGAAACACAAATTATGCAGTCAAGTTTCCCACATTTGGGGAAATCGCAGGGGCAGCACACCCAGAGTGCAATGGGTGAGCCTTGCCCTGGGAGAAGCACCTTCATGATCATAGTATCTCACCTGGCAGGTAAGTAGGAGTTGGGCTAGAGCTGGGGAGGGTCGCTGCTCGGGCACCCCCCTGTTAAGAGAAGGAGATCCAACTGAGGCAGCACAAGGGAACTCTCAAAAGAAGAACAAGGCTAGAGGAAGATCTGAAACAAAGAAATCTGACTTTTACCAGAGCTGACCAGAAGAAAACACAAACACAGTCCCCCACTACCACAAATAAAGCAGTCGAGTTTCCCACATTTGGGGAAATCACAGGGGTCAGCATACCCAGAATGCAATGAATGAACCTCACCCTGGGAGAATAATCTTCATGACCATGGTATCTCCTATGCAAAATAAGTATGATTTGGGATAGAGCTGGGGAGGGCCGCTGCTCAGGCACATCTCTGTCAAGTTAAGGAGATTCAACTGAGGCAGCACAAGGGAACTCTCATCTGGGGACAACAACTGCAGGGAGAACACATATTTTCAGATGAACATGGGAGGGCAGAAGGCTGCCTAATACTGAAGCACCCCCAAACAACAAACCAAATGCAACAACTAGTGCAAGCATTCCTGGGGGAAGGCCTGCCGCAGATGGATTTGCATATGGTGATGTCATCCAAGCAGTGGGTCAAAGTTGGCTTCAACCCTCGTCTGCATATGAAAACAGAAAAGGGGCGTGCAGGGCATGGTGGCCTTTTGCGGCGCTTGACTGACCCCTAGTTTGCATTAAACACCTCCACCCTCCTTCGGTGTGGGGCTCATGTTGGCTATGCCCCAGCCCCTGAAGCATTCAAGCTGATTTCTTGCAGCAGCTGGGCACTGTAACAGCTCCAGAGCTGCTCTGTAAGGCAAGTAAAAGGGTGTGGGCCCTGCAGCACTACCTGTAGTTTGCATTGTGCATTGGAAGGCACAAAGTAAGCAGACGGGAGGAGAAGTCAGGATAGTGCACAAGGGTATAGAAGGAAGCGGCTGAAGAAAAGAGAAGTGGAAACAGACAGCAAACTAGGCTGGAGAGAGACCTGAGACAAAGAGATCTGAATTATACGAGAGCCGACCAGGGGAAACACAAATTATGCAGTCAAGTTTCCCACATTTGGGGAAATCGCAGGAGCAGCACACCCAGAGTACAATGGGTGAGCCTTGCCCTGGGAGAAGCACCTTCATGATCATAGTATCTCACCTGGCAGGTAAGTAGGAGTTGGTCTAGAGCTGGGGAGGGTTGCTGCTCGGGTACCCCCCTGTAAAGTGAAGGAGATCCAACTGAGGCAGCACAAGGGAACTCTCGAAAGAAGAACAAGGCTAAAGGAAAATCTGAGACAAAGAAATCTGACTTTTACCAGAGCTGACCAGAAGAAATCACAAACACAGCCTCCCACTACCACAAATAATGCAGTCAAGTTTCCCACATTTGGGGAAATCACAGGGGTCAGCATACCCAAAATGCAATGAATGAACCTCACCCTGGGAGAAAAATCTTCATGACCATGGTATCTCCTATGCAAAATAAGTATGATTTGGAATAGGGCTGGGGAGGGCCGCTGCTCATGCACATCTCTATCAAGTAAAGGAGATTCAACTGAGGCAGCACAAGGGAACTCTCATCTGGGGACAACAACTGCAGGGAGAACATATATTTTCAGATGAACATGGGAGGGCAGAAGGCTGCCTAATACTGAAGCACCCCCAAACAACAAACCAAATGCAACAACTAGTGCAAGCATTCCTGGGGGAAGGCCTGCCGCAGATGGATTTGCATATGGTGATGTCATCCAAGCAGTGGGTCAAAGTTGGCTTCAACCCTCGTCTGCATATGAAAAGAGAAAAGGGGCGTGCAGGGCATGGTGGCCTTTTGCGGCGCTTGGCTGACCCCTAGTTTGCATTAAACACCTCCAACCTCCTTTGGTGTGGGGCTCATGTTGGCTATGCCCCAGCCCCTGAAGCATTCAAGCTGATTTCTTGCAGCAGCTGGGCACTGTAACAGCTCCAGAGCTGCTCTGTAAGGCAAGTAAAAGGGTGTGGGCCCTGCAGCACTACCTGTAGTTCGCATTGTGCGTTGGAAGGCACAAAGTAAGCAGACAGGAGGAGAAGTCAGGATAGTGCGCAAGGGCATAGAAGGGAGCGGCTCAAGAAAAGAGAAGTGGAAACAGACAGCAAACTAGGCTGGAGAGAGACCTGAGACAAAGAGATCTGAATTATACGAGAGCCGACCAGGGGAAACACAAATTATGCAGTCAAGTTTCCCACATTTGGGGAAATCGCAGGGGCAGCACACCCAGAGTGCAATGGGTGAGCCTTGCCCTGGGAGAAGCACCTTCATGATCATAGTATCTCACCTGGCAGGTAAGTAGGAGTTGGGCTAGAGCTGGGGAGGGTCTCTGCTCGGGCACCCCCCTGTCAAGTGAAGGAGATCCAACTGAGGCAGCACAAGGGAACTCTCGAAAGAAGAACAAGGCTAGAGGAAGATCTGAAACAAAGAAATCTGACTTTTACCAGAGCTGACCAGAGGAAAACACAAACACAGTCCCCCACTACCACAAATAAAGCAGTCAAGTTTCCCACATTTGGGGAAATCACAGGGGTCAGCATACCCAGAATGCAATGAATGAACCTCACCCTGGGAGAATAATCTTCATGACCATGGTATCTCCTATGCAAAATAAGTATGATTTGGGATAGAGCTGGGGAGGGCCGCTGCTCAGGCACATCTCTGTCAAGTTAAGGAGATTCAACTGAGGCAGCACAAGGGAACTCTCATCTGGGGACAACAACTGCAGGGAGAACACATATTTTCAGATGAACATGGGAGGGCAGAAGGCTGCCTAATACTGAAGCACCCCCAAACAACAAACCAAATGCAACAACTAGTGCAAGCATTCCTGGGGGAAGGCCTGCCGCAGATGGATTTGCATATGGTGATGTCATCCAAGCAGTGGGTCAAAGTTGGCTTCAACCCTCGTCTGCATATGAAAACAGAAAAGGGGCGTGCAGGGCATGGTGGCCTTTTGCGGCGCTTGTCTGACCCCTTGTTTGCATTAAACACCTCCACCCTCCTTCGGTGTGGGGCTCATGTTGGCTATGCCCCAGCCCCTGAAGCATTCAAGCTGATTTCTTGCAGGAGCTGGGCACTGTAACAGCTCCAGAGCTGCTCTGTAAGGCAAGTAAAAGGGTGTGGGCCCTGCAGCACTACCTGTAGTTTGCATTGTGCATTGGAAGGCACAAAGTAAGCAGACGGGAGGAGAAGTCAGGATAGTGCACAAGGGTATAGAAGGGAGCGGCTGAAGAAAAGAGAAGTGGAAACAGACAGCAAACTAGGCTGGAGAGAGACCTGAGACAAAGAGATCTGAATTATACGAGAGCCGACCAGGGGAAACACAAATTATGCAGTCAAGTTTCCCACATTTGGGGAAATCGCAGGAGCAGCACACCCAGAGTACAATGGGTGAGCCTTGCCCTGGGAGAAGCACCTTCATGATCATAGTATCTCACCTGGCAGGTAAGTAGGAGTTGGGCTAGAGCTGGGGAGGGTCGCTGCTCGTGTACCCCCCTGTAAAGTGAAGGAGATCAAACTGAGGCAGCACAAGGGAACTCTCGAAAGAAGAACAAGGCTAAAGGAAAATCTGAGACAAAGAAATCTGACTTTTACCAGAGCTGACCAGAGGAAAGCACAAACACAGTCTCCCACTACCACAAATAATGCAGTCAAGTTTCCCACATTTGGGGAAATCACAGCGGTCAGCATACCCAAAATGCAATGAATGAACCTCACCCTGGGAGAAAAATCTTCATGACCATGGTATCTCCTATGCAAAATAAGTATGATTTGGAATAGGGCTGGGGAGGGCCGCTGCTCATGCACATCTCTGTCAAGTAAAGGAGATTCAACTGAGGCAGCACAAGGGAACTCTCATCTTGGGACAACAACTGCAGGGAGAACATATATTTTCAGATGAACATGGGAGGGCAGAAGGCTGCCTAATACTGAAGCACCCCCAAACAACAAACCAAATGCAACAACTAGTGCAAGCATTCCTGGGGGAAGGCCTGCCACAGATGGATTTGCATATGGTGATGTCATCCAAGCAGTGGGTCAAAGTTGGCTTCAACCCTCGTCTGCATATGAAAATAAAAAAGGGGTGTGCAGGGCAAGGCGGCCTTTTGCGGCGCTTGGATGACCCCTAGTTCGCATTAAACACCTCCACCCTCCTTCGGTGTGGGGCTCATGTTGGCTATGCCCCAGCCCCTGAAGCATTCAAGCTGATTTCTTGCAGCAGCTGGGCACTGTAACAGCTCCAGAGCTGCTCTGTAAAGCAAGTAAAAGGGTGTGGGCCCTGCAGCACTACCTGTAGTTTGCATTGTGCGTTGGAAGGCACAAAGTAAGCAGACGGGGAAGTCAGGATAGTGCACAAGGGCATAGAAGGGAGCGGCTCAAGAAAAGAGAAGTGGAAACAGACAGCAAACTAGGCTGGAGAGAGACCTGAGACAAAGAGATCTGAATTATACGAGAGCCGACCAGAGGAAACACAAATTATGTAATCAAGTGTCCCACATTTGGGGAAATCTTAGGAGCAGCACACCCAGAGTGCATTGGGTGAGCCTTGCCCTGGGAGAAGCACCTTCCTGATCATAGTATCTCACCTGGCAGGTAAGTAGGAGTTGGGCTAGAGCTGGGGAGGGTCGCTGTTCGGGCACCCCCCTGCCAAGTGAAGGAGATCCATCTGAGGCAGCACAAGGAAACTCTCGAAAAAAGAACAAGGCTAGAGGAAGATCTGAGACAAAGAAATCTGACTTTTACCAGAGCTGACCAGAGGAAAGCACAAACACAGTCCCCCACTACCACAAATAATGCAGTCGAGTTTCCCACATTTGGGGAAATCACAGGGGTCAGCATACCCAGAATGCAATGAATGAACCTCACCCTGGGAGAACAATCTTCATGATAATGGTATCTCCTATGCAAAATAAGTATGATTTGGGATAGGGCTGGGGAGGGCCGCTGCTCAGGCACATCTCTGTCAAGTAAAGGAGATTCAACTGAGGCAGCACAAGGGAACTCTCATCTGGGGACAACAACAGCAGGGAGAACACATATTTTCAGATGAAAATGGGAGAGCAGAAGGCTGCCTAATACTGAAGCACCCCCAAACAACAAACCAAATGCAACAACTAGTACAAGCATTCCTGGGAAAAGGTCTGCAGAAGACGGATTTGCATACGGTGATGTCATCCAAGCAGTGGGCCAAGGTTGGCTGGAACCCTCATCTGCATATGAAAAGAGAAAAGGGTTATGCAGGGCATGGCGGCCTTTTGCGGTGCTTGGATGACCCTTAGTTCGCATTAAACACCTCCACCCTCCGTCGGTGTGGGGCTCATGTTGGCTATGCCCCAGCCCCTGAAGCATTCAAGCTGATTTCTTGCAGCAGCTGGGCACTGTAACAGCTCCAGAGCTGCTCTGTAAGGCAAGTAAAAGGGTGTTGGCCCTGCAGCACTACCTGTAGTTTGCATTGTGCGTTGGAAGGCACAAAGTAAGCAGACAGGAGAAGTCAGGAGAGTGCACAAGGGCATAGAAGGCAGGGGCTCAAGAAAAGAGAAGTGGAAACAGACAGCAAACTAGGCTAAAGAGAGACCTGAGACAAAGAGATCTGAATTATACGAGTAGCCGACCAGAGGAAACACAAATTATGCAATCAAGTGTCCCACATTTGGGGAAATCGTAGGAGCAGCACACCCAGAGTGCAATGGGTGAGCCTTGCCCTGGGAGAAGCACCTTCCTGATCATAGTATCTCACCTGGCAGGTAAGTAGGAGTTGGGCTTGAGCTGGGGAGGGTCGCTGCTCGGGCACCCCCCTGTCAAGTGAAGGAGATCCAACTGAGGCAGCACAAGGAAACTCTCAAAAAGAGAACAAGGCTAGAGGAAGATCTGAGACAAAGAAATCTGACTTTTACCAGAGCTGACCAGAGGAAAGCACAAACACAGTCCCCCACTACCACAAATAATGCAGTCGAGTTTCCCACATTTGGGGAAATCACAGGGGTCAGCATACCCAGAATGCAATGAATGAACCTCACCCTGGGAGAACAATCTTCATGACCATGGTATCTCCTATGCAAAATAAGTATGATTTGGGATAGGGCTGGGGAGGGCCGCTGCTCAGGCACATCTCTGTCAAGTAAAGGAGATTCAACTGAGGCAGCACAAGGGAACTCTCATCTGGGGACAACAACTGCAGGAAGAACACATATTTTCAGATGAACATGGGAGAGCAGAAGGCTGCCTAATACTGAAGCACCCCAAACAACAAACCAAATGCAACAAATAGTACAAGCATTCCTGGGGGAAGGTCTGCAGAAGACGGATTTGCATACGGTGATGTCATCCAAGCAGTGGGCCAAAGTTGGCTGGAACCCTCATCTGCATATGAAAAGAGAAAAGGGGTATGCAGGGCATGGCGGCCTTTTGCGGCGCTTGGATGACCCTTAGTTCGCATTAAACACCTCCACCCTCCGTCGGTGTGGGGCTCATGTTGGCTATGCCCCAGCCCCTGAAGCATTCAAGCTGATTTCTTGCAGCAGCTGGGCACTGTAACAGCTCCAGAGCTGCTCTGAAAGGCAAGTAAAAGGGTGTGGGCCCTGCAGCACTACCTGTAGTTTGCATTGTGCGTTGGAAGGCACAAAGTAAGCAGACAGGAGGAGAAGTCAAGAGAGTCCACAAGGGTATAGAAGGGAGGGGCTCAAGAAAAAAGAAGTGGAAACAGACAGCAAACTAGGCTGGAGAGAGACCTGAGACAAAGAGATCTGAATTATATGAGAGCCGACCAGGGGAAACACAAATTATGCAGTCAAGTTTCCCACATTTGGGGAAATCGCAGGGGCAGCACACCCAGAGTGCAATGGGTGAGCCTTGCCCTGGGAGAAGCACCTACATGATCATAGTATCTCACCTGGCAGGTAAGTAGGAGTTGGGCTAGAGCTGGGGAGGGTCGCTGCTCGGGCACCCCCCTGTCAAGTGAAGGAGATCCAACTGAGGCAACACAAGGGAACTCTCGAAAGAAGAACAAGGCTAGAGGAAGATCTGAGACAAAGAAATCTGACTTTTACCAGAGCTGACCAGAGGAAAGCACAAACACAGTCCCCCACTACCACAAATAATGCAGTTGAGTTTCCCACATTTGGGGAAATCACAGGGGTCAGCATACCCAGAATGCAATGAATTAACCTAACCCTGGGAGAACAATCTTCATGACCATGGTATCTCCTATGCAAAATAAGTATGATTTGGGATAGGGCTGGGGAGGGCCGCTGCTCAGGCACATCTCTGTCAAGTAAAGGAGATTCAACTGAGGCAGCACAAGGGAACTCTCATCTGGGGACAACAACTGCAGGGAGAACACATATTTTCAGATGAACATGGGAGGGCAGAAGGCTGCCTAATACTGAAGCACCCCCAAACAACAAACCAAATGCAACAACTAGTAAAAGCATTCCTGGGAGAAGGTCTGCAGAAGACGGATTTGCATACGGTGATGTCATCCAAGCAGTGGGCCAAAGTTGGCTGGAACCCTCATCTGCATATGCAAAGAAAAAAGGGTTATGCAGGGCATGGCGGCCTTTTGCGGCGCTTGGATGACCCCTAGTTCGCATTAAACACCTCCATTCTCCTTCGGTGTGGGGCTCATGTTGGCTATGCCCCAGCCCCTGAAGTATTCAAGCTGATTTCTTGCAGCAGCTGGGCACTGTAACAGCTCCAGAGCTGCTCTGTAAGGCAAGTAAAAGGGTGTGGGCCCTGCAGCACTACCTGTAGTTCGCATTGTGCGTTGGAAGGCACAAAGTAAGCAGACAGGAGAAGTCAGGAGAGTGCACAAGGGCATAGAAGGCAGGGGCTCAAGAAAAGAGAAGTGGAAACAGACAGCAAACTAGGCTAAAGAGAGACCTGAGACAAAGAGATCTGAATTATACGAGTAGCCGACCAGAGGAAACACAAATTATGCAATCAAGTGTCCCACATTTGGGGAAATCGTAGGAGCAGCACACCCAGAGTGCAATGGGTGAGCCTTGCCCTGGGAGAAGCACCTTCCTGATCATAGTATCTCACCTGGCAGGTAAGTAAGAGTTGGGCTTGAGCTGGGGAGGGTCGCTGCTCGGGCACCCCCCTGTCAAGTGAAGGAGATCCAACTGAGGCAGCACAAGGAAACTCTCAAAAAGAGAACAAGGCTAGAGGAAGATCTGAGACAAAGAAATCTGACTTTTACCAGAGCTGACCAGAGGAAAGCACAAACACAGTCCCCCACTACCACAAATAATGCAGTCGAGTTTCCCACATTTGGGGAAATCACAGGGGTCAGCATACCCAGAATGCAATGAATGAACCTCACCCTGGGAGAACAATCTTCATGACCATGGTATCTCCTATGCAAAATAAGTATGATTTGGGATAGGGCTGGGGAGGGCCGCTGCTCAGGCACATCTCTGTCAAGTAAAGGAGATTCAACTGAGGCAGCACAAGGGAACTCTCATCTGGGGACAACAACTGCAGGGAGAACACATATTTTCAGATGAACATGGGAGAGCAGAAGGCTGCCTAATACTGAAGCACCCCAAACAACAAACCAAATGCAACAAATAGTACAAGCATTCCTGGGGGAAGGTCTGCAGAAGACGGATTTGCATACGGTGATGTCATCCAAGCAGTGGGCCAAAGTTGGCTGGAACCCTCATCTGCATATGAAAAGAGAAAAGGGGTATGCAGGGCATGGCGGCCTTTTGCGGCGCTTGGATGACCCTTAGTTCGCATTAAACACCTCCACCCTCCGTCGGTGTGGGGCTCATGTTGGCTATGCCCCAGCCCCTGAAGCATTCAAGCTGATTTCTTGCAGCAGCTGGGCACTGTAACAGCTCCAGAGCTGCTCTGAAAGGCAAGTAAAAGGGTGTGGGCCCTGCAGCACTACCTGTAGTTTGCATTGTGCGTTGGAAGGCACAAAGTAAGCAGACAGGAGGAGAAGTCAAGAGAGTCCACAAGGGTATAGAAGGGAGGGGCTCAAGAAAAAAGAAGTGGAAACAGACAGCAAACTAGGCTGGAGAGAGACCTGAGACAAAGAGATCTGAATTATATGAGAGCCGACCAGGGGAAACACAAATTATGCAGTCAAGTTTCCCACATTTGGGGAAATCGCAGGGGCAGCACACCCAGAGTGCAATGGGTGAGCCTTGCCCTGGGAGAAGCACCTACATGATCATAGTATCTCACCTGGCAGGTAAGTAGGAGTTGGGCTAGAGCTGGGGAGGGTCGCTGCTCGGGCACCCCCCTGTCAAGTGAAGGAGATCCAACTGAGGCAACACAAGGGAACTCTCAAAAGAAGAACAAGGCTAGAGGAAGATCTGAGACAAAGAAATCTGACTTTTACCAGAGCTGACCAGAGGAAAGCACAAACACAGTCCCCCACTACCACAAATAATGCAGTTGAGTTTCCCACATTTGGGGAAATCACAGGGGTCAGCATACCCAGAATGCAATGAATGAACCTAACCCTGGGAGAACAATCTTCATGACCATGGTATCTCCTATGCAAAATAAGTATGATTTGGGATAGGGCTGGGGAGGGCCGCTGCTCAGGCACATCTCTGTCAAGTAAAGGAGATTCAACTGAGGCAGCACAAGGGAACTCTCATCTGGGGACAACAACTGCAGGGAGAACACATATTTTCAGATGAACATGGGAGGGCAGAAGGCTGCCTAATACTGAAGCACCCCCAAACAACAAACCAAATGCAACAACTAGTAAAAGCATTCCTGGGAGAAGGTCTGCAGAAGACGGATTTGCATACGGTGATGTCATCCAAGCAGTGGGCCAAAGTTGGCTGGAACCCTCATCTGCATATGCAAAGAAAAAAGGGTTATGCAGGGCATGGCGGCCTTTTGCGGTGCTTGGATGACCCCTAGTTCGCATTAAACACCTCCATTCTCCTTCGGTGTGGGGCTCATGTTGGCTATGCCCCAGCCCCTGAAGTATTCAAGCTGATTTCTTGCAGCAGCTGGGCACTGTAACAGCTCCAGAGCTGCTCTGTAAGGCAAGTAAAAGGGTGTGGGCCCTGCAGCACTACCTGTAGTTCGCATTGTGCGTTGGAAGGCACAAAGTAAGCAGACAGGAGAAGTCAGGAGAGTGCACAAGGGCATAGACGGCAGGGGCTCAAGAAAAGAGAAGTGGAAACAGACAGCAAACTAGGCTGGAGAGAGACCTGAGACAAAGAGATCTGAATTATACAAGCGCCGACCAGGGGAAACACAAATTATGCAGTCAAGTTTCCCACATTTGGGGAAATCGCAGGAGCAGCACACCCAGAGTGCAATGGGTGAGCCTTGCCCTGGGAGAAGCACCTTCATGATCATAGTATCTCACCTGGCAGGTATGTAGGAGTTGGGCTAGAGCTGGGGAGGGTCGCTACTCGGGTACCCCCCTGTCAAGTGAAGGAGATCAAACTGAGGCAGCACAATGGAACTCTCGAAAGAAGAATAAGGCTAGAGGAAGATCTGAGACAAAGAAATCTGACTTTTACCAGAGCTGACCAGAGGAAAACACAAAAACAGTCCCCCACTACCACAAATAATGCAGTTGAGTTTCCCACATTTGGGGAAATCACAGGGGTCAGCATACCCAGAATGCAATGAATGAACCTCATCCTGGGAGAACAGTCTTTATGACCATGGTATCTCCTATGCAAAATAAGTATGATTTGGGATAGGGCTGGGGAGGGCCGCTGCTCAGGCACATCTCTGTCAAGTAAAGGAGATTCAACTGAGGCAGCACAAGGGAACTCTCATCTGGGGACAACAACTGCAGGGAGAACACATATTTTCAGATGAACATGGGAGGGCAGAAGGCTGCCTAATACTGAAGCACGCCCAAACAACAAACCAAATGCAACAACTAGTACAAGCATTCCTGGGGGAAGGTCTGCAGAAGACGGATTTGCATACGGTGATGTCATCCAAGCAGTGGGCCAAAGTTGGCTGGAACCCTCATCTGCATATGAAAAGAGAAAAGGGGTATGCAGGGCATGGCGGCCTTTTGCGGCGCTTGGATGACCCTTAGTTCGCATTAAACACCCCCACCCTCCTTCGGTGTGGGGCTCATGTTGGCCATGCCCCAGCCCCTGAAGCATTCAAGCTGATTTCTTGCAGCAGCTTGGCACTGTAACAGCTCCAGAGCTGCTCTGTAAGGCAAGTAAAAGGGTGTGGGCCCTGCAGCACTACCTGTAGTTTGCATTGTGCATTGGAAGGCACTTAAGAAAAGAGAAGTGGAAACAGACAGCAAACTAGGCTGGAGAGAGACCTGAGACAAAGAGATCTGAATTATACGAGAGCCGACCAGGGGAAACACAAATTATGCAGTCAAGTTTCCCACATTTGGGGAAATCGCAGGAGCAGCACACCCAGAGTGCAATGGGTGAGCCTTGCCCTGGGAGAAGCACCTACGTGATCATAGTATCTCACCTGGCAGGTAAGTAGGAGTTGGGCTAGAGCTGGGGAGGGTCGCTGCTCGGGTACCCCCCCTGTCAAGTGAAGGAGATCCAACTGAGGCAGCACAAGGGAATTCTCGAAAGAAGAACAAGGCTAGAGGAAGATCTGAGACAAAGAAATCTGACTTTTACCAGAGCTGACCAGAGGAAAACACAAACACAGTCTCCCACTACCACAAATAATGCTGTCGAGTTTCCCACATTTGGGGAAATCACAGGGGTCAGCATACCCAGAATGCAATGAATGAACCTCATACTGGGAGAATAATCTTCATGACCATGGTCTCTCCTATGCAAAATAAGTATGATTTGGGATAGGGCTGGGGAGGGCCGCTGCTCAGGCACATCTCTGTCAAGTAAAGGAGATTCAACTGAGGCAGCATAAAGGAACTCTCATCTGGGGACAACAACTGCAGGGAGAACACATATTTTCAGATGAACATGGGAGGGCAGAAGGCTGCCTAATACAGAAGCACCCCCAAACAACAAACCAAATGCAACAACTAGTGCAAGCATTCCTGGGGGAAGGCCTGCAGCAGATGGATTTGCATATGGTGATGTCATCCAAAGCAGTGGGTCAAAGTTGGCTTCAACCCTCGTCTTTATATGAAAAGAGAAAAGGGGCGTGCAGGGCATGGCGGCCTTTTGCGGCGCTTGGATGACCCCTAGTTCGCATTAAACACCTCCACCCTCCTTCGGTGTGGGGCTCATGTTGGCTATGCCCCAGCCCCTGAAGCATTCAAGCTGATTTCTTGCATTAGCTGGGCACTGTAACTGCTCCAGAGCTGCTCTGTACGGCAAGTAAAAGGGTGTGGGCCCTGCAGCACTACCTGTAGTTTGCATTGTGCATTGGAAGGCACAAAGTAAGCAGACGGGAGAAGTAAGGATAGTGCGCAAGGCCATAGAATGGAGCGGCTTAAGAAAAGAGAAGTGGAAACAGACAGCAAACTAGGCTGGAGAGAGACCTGAGACAAAGAGATCTGAATTATACCAGAGCCGACCAGGGGAAACACAAATTATGCAGTCAAGTTTCCCACATTTGGGGAAATCGCAGGGGCAGCACATCCAGAGTGCAATGGGTGAGCCTTGCCCTGGGAGAAGCACCTTCATGATTATAGCATCTCACCTGGCAGGTAAGTAGAAGTTGGGCTAGAGCTGGGGAGAGTCGCTGCACGGGCACCCCCCTGTCAAGTGAAGGAGATCCAACTGAGGCAGCACAAGGGAACTCTCGAAAGAAGAACAAGGCTAGAGGAAGATCTGAAACAAAGAAATCTGACTTTTACCAGAGCTGACCAGAGGAAAGCACAAACACAGTCCCCCACTACCACAAATAATGCAGTTGAGTTTCCCACATTTGGGGAAATCACAGGGGTCAGCATACCCAGAATGCAATGAATGAACCTCACCCTGGGAGAACAATCTTCAAGACCATGGTCTCTCCTATGCAAAATAAGTATGATTTGGGATAGGGCTGGGGAGGGCCGCTGCTCAGGCACATCTCTGTCAAGTAAAGGAGATTCAACTGAGGCAGCACAAGGGAACTCTCATCTGGGGACAACAACTGCAGGGAGAACACATATTTTCAGATGAACATGGGAGGGCAGAAGGCTGCCTAATACTGAAGCACCCCCAAACAACAAACCAAATGCAACAACTAGTGCAAGCATTCCTGGGGGAAGACCTGCAGCAGATGGATTTGCATATGGTGATGCCATCCAAGCAGTGGGTCAAAGTTGGCTTCAACCCTCGTCTGCATATGAAAAGAGAAAAGGGGCGTGCAGGGCATGGCGGCCTTTTGCGGCGCTTGGATGACCCCTAGTTCGCATTACACACCTCCACCCTCCTTCGGTGTGGGGCTCATGTTGGCTATGCCCCAGCCCCTGAAGCATTCAAGCTGATTTCTTGCAGCAGCTGGGCACTGTAACTGCTCCAGAGCTGCTCTGTAAGGCAAGTAAAAGGGTGTGGGCCCTGCAGCACTACCTGTAGTTTGCATTGTGCGTTGGAAGGCACGAAGTAAGCAGACGGGAGAAGTCAGGATAGTGCGCAAGGGCATAGAAGGGAGCGGCTCAAGAAAAGAGAAGTGGAAACAGACAGCAAACTAGGCTGGAGAGAGACCTGAGACAAAGAGATCTGAATTATACGAGAGATGACCAAGGGAAACACAAATTATGCAGTCAAGTTTCCCACATTTGGGGAAATCGCAGGGGCAGCACAACCAGAGTGCAATGGGTGAGCCTTGCCCTGGGAGAAGCACCTTCATGATCATAGTATCTCACCTGGCAGGTAAGTAGGAGTTGGGCTAGAGCTGGGGAGGGTCACTGCTCGGGCACCCCCCTCTCAAGTGAAAGAGATCCAACTGAGGCAGCACAAGGGAACTCTCGAAAGAAGAACAAGGCTAGAGGAAGATCTGATATAAAGAAATCTGATTTTTACCAGAGCTGACCAGAGGAAAGCACAAACACAGTCCCCCACTACCACAAATAATGCAGTCGAGTTTCCCACATTTGGGGAAATCACAGGGGTCAGCATACCCAAAATGCAATGAATGAACCTCACCCTCGGAGAACAATCTTCATGAAAATGGTATCTCCTATGCAAAATAAGTATGATTTGGGATAGGGCTGGGGAGGGCCGCTGCTCAGGCACATCTCTGTCAAGTAAAGGAGATTCAACTGAGGCAGCACAAGGGAACTCCCATCTGGGGACAACAACTGCAGGGAGAACACATATTTTCAGATGAACATGGGAGGGCAGAAGGCTGCCTAATACTGAAGCACCCCCAAACAACAAACCAAATGCAACAACTAGTACAAGCATTCCTGGGGGAAGTTCTGCAGAAGACGGATTTGCATACGGTGATGTCATCCAAGCAGTGGGCCAAAGTTGGCTGGAACCCTCATCTGCATATGAAAAGAGAAAAGGGGTATGCAGGGCATGGCGGCCTTTTGCGGCGCTTGGATGACCCTTAGTTCACATTAAACACCCCCACCCTCCTTCGGTGTGGGGCTCATGTTTGCTATGCCCCAGCCCCTGAAGCATTCAAGCTGATTTCTTGCAGCAGCTGGGCACTGTAACAGCTCCAGAGCTGCTCTGTGCGGCAAGTAAAAGGGTGTGGGCCCTGCAGCACTACCTGTAGTTTGCATTGTGCATTGGAAGGCACTTAAGAAAAGAGAAGTGGAAACAGACAGCAAACTAGGCTGGAGAGAGACCTGAGACAAAGAGATCTGAATTATACGAGAGCCGACCAGGGGAAACACAAATTATGCAGTCAAGTTTCCCACATTTGGGGAAATCGCAGGAGCAGCACACCCAGAGTGCAATGGGTGAGCCTTGCCCTGGGAGAAGCACCTACGTGATCATAGTATCTCACCTGGCAGGTAAGTAGGAGTTGGGCTAGAGCTGGGGAGGGTCGCTGCTCGGGTAACCCCCTGTCAAGTGAAGGAGATCCAACTGAGGCAGCACAAGGGAATTCTCGAAAGAAGAACAAGGCTAGAGGAAGATCTGAGACAAAGAAATCTGACTTTTACCAGAGCTGACCAGAGGAAAACACAAACACAGTCCCCCACTACCACAAATAATGCTGTCGAGTTTCCCACATTTGGGGAAATCACAGGGGTCAGCATACCCAGAATGCAATGAATGAACCTCACACTGGGAGAATAATCTTCATGACCATGGTATCTCCTATGCAAAATAAGTATGATTTGGGATAGGGCTGGGGAGGGCCGCTGCTCAGGCACATCTCTTTCAAGTAAAGGAGATTCAACTGAGGCAGCATAAGGGAACTCTCATCTGGGGACAACAACTGCAGGGAGAACACATATTTTCAGATGAACATGGGAGGGCAGAAGGCTGCCTAATACTGAAGCACCCCCAAACAACAAACCAAATGCAACAACTAGTGCAAGCATTCCTGGGGGAAGGCCTGCAGCAGATGGATTTGCATATGGTGATGTCATCCAAAGCAGTGGGTCAAAGTTGGCTTCAACCCTCGTCTGCATATGAAAAGAGAAAAGGGGCGTGCAGGGCATGGCGGCCTTTTGCGGCGCTTGGATGACCCCTAGTTCGCATTAAACACCTCCACCCTCCTTCGGTGTGGGGCTCATGTTGGCTATGCCCCAGCCCCTGAAGCATTCAAGCTGATTTCTTGCAGTAGCTGGGCACTGTAACTGCTCCAGAGCTGCTCTGTACGGCAAGTAAAAGGGTGTGGGCCCTGCAGCACTACCTGTAGTTTGCATTGTGCATTGGAAGGCACAAAGTAAGCAGACGGGAGAAGTAAGGATAGTGCGCAAGGCCATAGAATGGAGCGGCTTAAGAAAAGAGAAGTGGAAACAGACAGCAAACTAGGCTGGAGAGAGACCTGAGACAAAGAGATCTGAATTATACGAGAGCCGACCAGGGGAAACACAAATTATGCAGTCAAGTTTCCCACATTTGGGGAAATCGCAGGGGCAGCACATCCAGAGTGCAATGGGTGAGCCTTGCCCTGGGAGAAGCACCTTCATGATTATAGTATCTCACCTGGCAGGTAAGTAGAAGTTGGGCTAGAGCTGGGGAGAGTCGCTGCACGGGCACCCCCCTGTCAAGTGAAGGAGATCCAACTGAGGCAGCACAAGGGAACTCTCGAAAGAAGAACAAGGCTAGAGGAAGATCTGAAACAAAGAAATCTGACTTTTACCAGAGCTGACCAGAGGAAAGCACAAACACAGTCCCCCACTACCACAAATAATGCAGTTGAGTTTCCCACATTTGGGGAAATCACAGGGGTCAGCATACCCAGAATGCAATGAATGAACCTCACCCTGGGAGAACAATCTTCAAGACCATGGTCTCTCCTATGCAAAATAAGTATGATTTGGGATAGGGCTGGGGAGGGCCGCTGCTCAGGCACATCTCTTTCAAGTAAAGGAGATTCAACTGAGGCAGCACAAGGGAACTCTCATCTGGGGACAACAACTGCAGGGAGAACACATATTTTCAGATGAACATGGGAGGGCAGAAGGCTGCCTAATACTGAAGCACCCCCAAACAACAAACCAAATGCAACAACCAGTGCAAGCATTCCTGGGGGAAGGCCTGCAGCAGATGGATTTGCATATGGTGATGCCATCCAAGCAGTGGGTCAAAGTTGGCTTCAACCCTCGTCTGCATATGAAAAGAGAAAAGGGGCGTGCAGGGCATGGCGGCCTTTTGCGGCGCTTGGATGACCCCTAGTTCGCATTACACACCTCCACCCTCCTTCGGTGTGGGGCTCATGTTGGCTATGCCCCAGCCCCTGAAGCATTCAAGCTGATTTCTTGCAGCAGCTGGGCACTGTAACTGCTCCAGAGCTGCTCTGTAAGGCAAGTAAAAGGGTGTGGGCCCTGCAGCACTACCTGTAGTTTGCATTGTGCGTTGGAAGGCACGAAGTAAGCAGACGGGAGAAGTCAGGATAGTGCGCAAGGGCATAGAAGGGAGCGGCTCAAGAAAAGAGAAGTGGAAACAGACAGCAAACTAGGCTGGAGAGAGACCTGAGACAAAGAGATCTGAATTATACGAGAGATGACCAAGGGAAACACAAATTATGCAGTCAAGTTTCCCACATTTGGGGAAATCGCAGGGGCAGCACAACCAGAGTGCAATGGGTGAGCCTTGCCCTGGGAGAAGCACCTTCATGATCATAGTATCTCACCTGGCAGGTAAGTAGGAGTTGGGCTAGAGCTGGGGAGGGTCGCTGCTCGGGCACCCCCCTCTCAAGTGAAAGAGATCCAACTGAGGCAGCACAAGGGAACTCTCGAAAGAAGAACAAGGCTAGAGGAAGATCTGATATAAAGAAATCTGATTTTTACCAGAGCTGACCAGAGGAAAGCACAAACACAGTCCCCCACTACCACAAATAATGCAGTCGAGTTTCCCACATTTGGGGAAATCACAGGGGTCAGCATACCCAGAATGCAATGAATGAACCTCACCCTGGGAGAACAATCTTCATGACCATGGTATCGCCTATGCAAAATAAGTATGATTTGGGATAGGGCTGGGGAGGGCCGCTGCTCAGGCACATCTCTGTCAAGTAAAGGAGATTCAACTGAGGCAGCACAAGGGAACTCTCATCTGGGGACAACAACTGCAGGGAGAACACATATTTTCAGATGAACATGGGAGGGCAGAAGGCTGCCTAATACTGAAGCACCCCCAAACAACAAACCAAATGCAACAACTAGTGCAAGCATTCCTGGGGGAAGGCCTGCAGCAGATGGATTTGCATATGGTGATGTCATCCAAACAGTGGGTCAAAGTTGGCTTCAACCCTCGTCTGCATATGAAAAGAGACAAGGGGCGTGCAGGGCATGGCGGCCTTTTGCGGCGCTTGGATGACCCCTAGTTCGCATTACACACCTCCACCCTCCTTCGGTGTGGGGCTCATGTTGGCTATGCCCCAGCCCCTGAAGCATTCAAGCTGATTTCTTGCAGCAGCTGGGCACTGTAACTGCTCCAGAGACGCTCTGTAAGGCAAGTAAAAGGGTGTGGGCCCTGCAGCACTACCTGTAGTTTGCATTGTGCGTTGGAAGGCACGAAGTAAGCAGACGGTAGAAGTCAGGATAGTGCGCAAGGGCATAGAAGGGAGCGGCTCAAGAAAAGAGAAGTGGAAACAGACAGCAAACTAGGCTGGAGAGAGACCTGAGACAAAGAGATCTGAATTATACGAGAGCCGACCAGGGGAAACACAAATTATGCAGTCAAGTTTCCCACATTTGGGGAAAACGCAGAAGCAGCACACCCAGAGTGCAATGGGTGAGCCTTGCCCTGGGAGAAGCACCTTCATGATCATAGTATCTCACCTGGCAGGTAAGTAGGAGTTGGGCTAGAGCTGGGGAGGGTCGCTGCTCGAGCATCCCCCTGTCAAGTAAAGGAGATTCAACTGAGGCAGCACAAGGGAACTCTCATCTGGGGACAACAACTGCAGGGAGAACACATATTTTCAGATAAAAATCTTGGTCATGCTCTGGTTTCTCTTCAGAACGAACAAATCTTTCGCCTTTTACTAAAGATTTCCGTGGAGAGGAGCAAAACCGAGTTTTATCTCAATTTTTGCATGCCCCATCTTTTTGGGGTTTCTTTTATCGGTTTAAAGATAGAATGAGTGTGCTTTAATGTAAGCTCATTTGCATAGAAATGACAGTAAATGTTTGTTTCTTTTCAAACAGAACTTTCTTGACCATGCTACTTGCTTGAAAGATCTGGGAGCACATGGAATACAGTACAAACCATGCTTATAGCAAGGAGAAGACAGGTGAGAAATCTGCTTTCTTTCAAATTGGGCGCTCACTTTGATCTGAATGAGGACTGCTGGCACGGCACTCAGGCGACAGGTGGAATCTTGGTCATGCTCTGGTTTCTCTTCAGAACGAACAAATCTTTCGCCTTTTACTAAAGATTTCCGTGGAGAGGAGCAAAACTGAGTTTTATCTCAATTTTTGCATGCCCCATATTATTGGGGTTTCTTTTATCGGATTAAAGACAGAACGAGTGTGCTTTCTTGTTAGCTTTAATGTAAGTTTATTTGCATAACAATGACAATAAATGTCTGTTTCTTTTCAAGCAGAACTTTCTTGACCATACTAATTGCTTGAAAGATCTGGGAGCACATGGAAAAGAGTACAAACCATGCTTATAGCAAGGGGAAGCCTGGTGAGAAATCTGCTTTCTTTCTTTCAAATTGGGTGCTCACTTTGAGCTGAATGAGGACTGCTGGCATGGCACTCAGGCGACAGGTGGAATCTTGGTCATGCTCTGGTTTCTCTTCAGAACGAACAAATCTTTCGCCTTTTACTAAAGATTTCCGTGGAGAGGAGCAAAACTGAGTTTTATCTCAATTTTTGCATGCCCCGTCTTATTGGGGTTTCTTTTATCAGTTTAAAGATAGAACGAGTGTGCTTTAATGTAAGCACATTTGCATAGAAATGACAGTAAATGTTTGTTTCTTTTCAAACAGAACTTTCTTGACTATACTAATTGCTTGAAAGATGTGGGAGCACATGGAAAAGAGTACAAACCATGTTTATAGCAAGGGGAAGCCTGGTGAGAAATCTGCTTTCTTTCTTTCTTTCAAATTGGGTGCTCACTTTGAGCTGAATGAGGACTGCTGGCATGGCACTCAGGCGACAGGTAGAATCTTGGTCATGCTGTGGTTTCTCTTCAGAACGAACAAATCTTTCGCCTTTTACTAAAGATTTCCGTGAAGAGGAGCAAAACTGAGTTTTATCTCAATTTTTGCATGCCCCATCTTATTGGGGTTTTATTTTATCGGTTTAAAGATAGAACGAGTGTGCTTTAATGTAAGCTCATTTGCATAGAAATGACAGTCAATGTTTGTTTCTTTTCAAACAGAACTTTCTTGACCACACTAATTGTTTGAAAGATCTGGGAGCACATGGAAAAGAGTACAAACCATGTTTATAGCAAGGGGAAGCCTGGTGAGAAATCTGCTTTCTTTCATTCAAATTGGGTGCTCACTTTGAGCTGAATGAGAACTGCTGGCATGGCACTCAGGCGACAGGTGGAATCTTGGTCATGCTCTGGTTTCTCTTCAGAACTAACAAATATTTCGCCTTTTATTAAAGATTTCCGTGGAGAGGAGCAAAACTGAGTTTTATCTCAATTTTTGCATGCCCCATATTATTGGGGTTTCTTTTATCAGTTTAAAGACAGAACGAGTGTGCTTTCTTGTTAGCTTTAATGTAAGTTTATTTGCATAACAATGACAGTAAATGTTTGTTTCTTTTCAAACAGAACTTTCTTGACCATGCTACTTGCTTGAAAGATCTGGGAGCACATGGAAAACAGTACAAACCATGCAGTATCACAAGAGCCTTTATTTGATCTTTCATGAAGATAGAGCAGAATTGAGGACACGTCAACAATTTCTGCCAAAGGTGGTTCATCTTTCCACATGGTGCCTTTGGCCACTGACACCTTCGTTGAGTCAAAGTCTCTGGCTGTGGTCAGAACTTTGAAAATTTATGTCACCAGAACGGTTCAGATTAGGAAAACAGAGGCTCTGTTTGTCCTGTATGCTCCCAACAGGATTGGGTGTCCTGCTTCCATGCAGACCATTATGCGCTGAATCTGTGGTAAGATTCAGCATGCTCATTCCACGGCAGGATTGCCGTTACTGAATTAGGTGAAGACCCATTCTACTAGAAAGGTGGGTTCATCCTGGGCAGCTGGTCGGGGAGTCTCAGCATTGCAACTTTGCCGAGCAGCTATTTAGTAAACACTTTTGCTAAGTTTTACAAGTTTGATACCTTGGCTGATGATAACCTCAAGTTGGGTCATTCGGTGCTGCAGAGTCGTACGCACTCTCCCACCCGTTCAAGAGCTTTGGTATAACCCCATGGTTCTTAATGTGACCCCAGCATCCTCTAGGTCGTATGAGAAAATAGGATTTTAATACCTACTGGTAAATCCTTTTCTCTTAGTACGTAGAGGATGCTGGGCACCCGTCCCAGTCCATACTGTGTCTGCAGTTATTACTTGTGGTTATACACATGTTGTGTTACGGTTCTGGTCAGCTTTTTGCTGCAATTGTTCATGCCGTTGGCTTGTGTTCTGTTGAATGCCACGTTCTGCGGCATGCTTAAGGTGTGAGCTGGTAAGATGCTCACCTTAGTTTAACAATAAATCCTTTCCTCGAAATGTCCGTCTCCCTGGGCACAGTTCCTATAACTGGAGTCTGGAGGAGGGGCATAGAGGGAGGAGCCAGTTCACACCCTTTGAAAGTCTTAAAGTGCCCATGTCTCTTGCGGATCCCGTCTATACCCCATGGTTCTTAATGTGACCCCAGCATCCTTTACGGACTAAGAGAAAAGGATGCCCTTGTGTACTATCCTGACTTCTCCTCCCGTCTGCTTACTTTGTGCCTTCCAACGCACAATGCGAACTACAGGTGGTGCTGCAGGGCCCACACCCTTTTACTTGCCTTACAGAGCAGCTCTGGAGCTGTTACAGTGCCCAGCTGCTGCAAGAAATCAGCATGAATGCTTCAGGGGATGGGGCATGGCCAACATGAGCCCCACAACAAAGGAGGGTGGGGGTGTTTAATGCAAACTAGGGGTCATCCAAGCACTGCAAAAGGCCGCCATGCCCTGCATGCCCCTTTTCTCTTTTTATATGCAGATGAGGGTTCCAGCCAACTTTGGCCCACTGCTTGGATGACATCACCGTATGCAAATCCGCCTGCTGCAGACCTTCCCCCAGGAATGCTTGTACTAGTTGTTGGATATGGTTTGATATTTGATGGTGCTTCAGTATTAGGCAGCCTTCCGCCCTCCCATGTTCATCTGAAAAGATGTGGTCTCCCTGCAGTTGTTGTCCCCAGACGAGAGTTCCCTTGTGCTTCCTCAGTTGAATCTCCTTAACTTGACGGGGGAGGGGCTGCCCGAGCTGCCACCCTCCCCAGCCCTATCCCAACTCATACTTATTTTACATATTAGATCTCTTGATCATGAAGATTGTTCTCACAGGGTGAGGTTCATCCATTATATTTTAAAATAGGAAGGTACAAATTACATATTTGAATTGCATCTATGTGCTGGATTCAAATGCCCCCCCCCCTTCCTTTCTCAATTGTGCCCGTCAGCAGCTATTCTAAGGTTGCTGCCAATGGGTGTGACACATTAATTTCTTCTGTGGGGTACACTGGACTCCACAAGGATTCACATTGGGGTGTAGAGTAGGATCTTGATCTGAGGCACCAACCGGCTCAAAGCTTTTGACTGTTCCCAAGATGCTCAGCGCATCCTCCTCTATAACCCCGCTTCCATGAACAGGGAGCTCAGTTTGTAGTTGGTGCCTTCAGTAGCAGGCCACTTAACAGGGGCCTGCCTCAGGCAGCCTATTCTTAGCTATTAATTTTGACAAGAAAAGAAGAACTTGTTTTATGAGAATCTACAAGGGCTGCTGCAGGCTAGGTCTAATAGACATCTTTACTGCAGCTTCATCACTCCCAGCGGCGCTGTATACTCCCGTGCCCTGGTTGCTGGGTCACTGCAGCGGAGGCTCCGGTTTCTTCCTAAGGTCAGTCACACACACACACCGCCCTTCCGGATCACGAGGCCGCTGATTAAGGGGAGCGTGGCCGTAGGGGGTGGGCCGTGTGCGCACTGGGGTGGACACTGATTACTGGGCAGCCGCTCCACTAGCCACCAGGTACAGTTAAGGAGCACAGGTCTGGGGGTTTTTCTCCTATATTAACCCAATTTTGTACTGCCCGCAGCGCATTGTGATAGGTAATAGGGCCTGATTCAGGTTGGATTGCAATCACAATAAGCGATCCAACTGCAAAAATTGCTAAGAGCATACGCATGTGCCTGCATGCGATCGCCTCTGCCTGTCAATCGGGGCAGGGGGGGAGAGTGGGGTCAGCAACACTCCATTTCCAAGTCAGGGATGGAGCAGTGCGGGGGCAAGGCTTCAAAATGGGGTCTGCAATGGAGGAGACACAGGGGGCGTGGTCACAGCGGCTGTATGACATCACATTCAGCCGCTGTGATCACAAAAATGGTGGCGGCTTCCTGCGCGCACATACAGTCTGCACCAGCAGGAGGCTACACCATTGTTTATGATCACGCTGAACTGCAGTGCGACTGCAATTACAGCATGGTCAAGAAGGGAGGTGTCATACTGGGTGGCCATGCCCTGTCACTGTGCAGGAGCCAGCACCGCTTACACACTAGTCCCCGGGTGCAGCACCCAACCCCCGGGACACCCGGAGCAACAAAATGTAGATTCAGGCCACCAGGCCACGCCCCTACCTATGAAATCATGCCTCCTTTTTACCATTGCGCTGCTTATTTGCACGCACTGCATTACAATCTCCCTCGACACCTCTCTGGGTGTCACCAGTGATAGTGACACCTCTGCCATGCTTGTAGCAGCTAGTCCAAAGATCTATGCCTCAAGCCCTGAGTGTTTGCCCTTGTGACTTGTTGATCATCATAGCGAAGCAGATGCTTACAGAAAACTGCAGGGGCTTAGATTGAAAATAAAAAAAATTGATGGGTATAAGGTAGAGAGGAGCAGGTTCGGTTCTCCGAGAACCGAATTCCCCACGAACTCCACGTGGTTTACACTGGTCTGAGGCAGGCTCGGTTGTTCCCGCCTGACTCGGAAAACCTGAACAAGGGAAAATGTCATCATCCCGCTGTCGGATTCTCGCGAGATTCGGATATTATATATAGAGCAGCGCGTTGCCGCCATTTTTACTCGTGCATTGAAGAGAGAGCGGAGAGGACGTGGCTATGTTCTCTCAGTGGAAATCTCAATATCAGTGCTCAGTATCAGTGGTTACTTATTGCTGCTCAGTAATACTAGTAGTGTGTCTCTCCTGCTCAGTGTCAGTTCTCAGTAGTATCCTCATCAGTGCTCAGTATCACTGCTCATTGTCTTGTGCTGCATTGTGGTGCTCAGCATACTACAGTACATTACTAATAGTCCAGTGCTGCATCTTGCTGCTCAGTGTCAGTTCTAGTATCCTCATCAGTGCTCACTATCACTGCTCATTGCATTGTGGTGTTCTGTATACTACAGTAATATAGTAACATATAGTAACATAGTTTTTGAGGTTGAATAGAGGCAAATTGCCCATCGTGTTCAACCTGTTTTAAGTTGTGATGATTCTACATACTTGCTGAATAATGTTTTATGACTAGTTAGCTACTATAACTCATGTTACCCCCGGATTAACCATGTTGATATTTTAAGTATTATAACCTTGGATAGCTTTTTCATTCAGAAATGTATCCATTCCTTTTTTAAATCCAATTACAGAGTCCGCCATTACCACCTTCCCTGGCAGGGAATTCCACATCCTGATTGCCCTAACAGTGAAGAAACCTTTCCTCCATTGCGTTCTGAACTTTCCTCCAGTCGCAGCGAGTGACCACGTGTTCTTTTAATAAATAATTCCTCTGATAACTCTTTGTTATGTATCTTTACATATTTGAAGATATTAATAATATCTCCTCTTAGGCACCTCTTTTCTAGTGTATACATATTCAGCCTAGTAAGTCTTTCCTTATAGTCCAGTACTTTTAGGCCTTTAATCAATTTAGTCTTCAGGATCTCTCGGACTTCCATGAGCAGCAGAGTAGTGCAATGGAAGGATGCTGGGCGCATAACCCAGAGGTCGATTAATCGAAACTATCCTCTGCTATGTGCATTTTTTTTTATAATTAAAGTAATCAAAAACTGGGATTGATATTTTGGCTCTTTTATTTTTACTTAAAGTACAATAACTTTTATCATTTTAATTTGTTTTAATAGTATATTGACAGCATTGTTTTCTTTAAAAAATCCACTTAATTTTCTTTACCCTATTACTGAAATGGTAATTGACAAAAACAAACTACATTGTCACCAGAAGAGCAATGCAAAATGTACAAGTGATATATTAAAATCATCTTCCATCTTGAATTTCAATGATGCATTGGGACAACAATTTTGTGAGAAACATCTTCACCCATAAAGAAAGATTTTCTTAATTCCTTATCTGTGTGCTGATTAGATATTACCTTGTTTTCACATTAAACAGACTTCCACATGAGAAAGCAGCAAGGATGCAGTAACGTTTATGTTTCCTGGTGTCAACCTGTATTATTTCAGTAGACATTGAAATGAGGATGCATCTTGCTGCCTTTCCAATGTAGCAAGTTTAATTCAGTAATAGGTGAAAAAACATTCCTACAAAGGTGTTAATCAGAGACTTGGCTTTGTGGACACTTTTCAGAGAGCAAATTTGTTAGCATAAAAATAAAGTCAGAAAATGAAGAGCTGTTTAATCACTCAATTGGACTTTTCTGCCAGCATAATTTTTTTTTCTCTGCAACCCACTGCTAAATTGTGCTTCCTAGCTGTTTTTTATAAAATCACTTAATCAAATCTAACTCTGATTACATCAGAGAAGGCCAGGTACCCTACACCATAAGAGGGGGTTTGAAATTTTGACTTGTCTACTTAAAGATCACCAAAATCTGATCACAAGGTCAATTACATCCCTGGGTGGGATTGAACCACCAACCTTTTGGTTAATAGCCAAACATGCTAACCGATTGCACCACAGAGACACCTCGTAAAAGTCCATTCTGACAAAGGCTAATAAGCATTCATCTAGAACGTTTCCTAGAAAAACTTTAAAAAGTCAATAATCTGGAGAGTTTTTGTAAGAAACACATTGCTACTTTCCCATGATGAGTGAGTGCTTCAGGATCTCTTGCACTTACATGAGCAGCAGAGTACTGCAACGGAAGCATGCTGGGCCCATAACCCAGATGTAGGCAGATTGAAACTATCTTCTGCTATATGCATTGTTTTTTGTTAATTAAAGTAATCCAAAACTGGGATTGATATTTTGGCTCTTTTATTTTTACTTAAAGTACAATAACTTTTACCATTTTAATTTGTTTTAATAGTAAATTGACAGTATTGTTTTCTTTCAAAAATCCACTTAATTTTCTTTACCCTATTATTAAAATGGTAATTGACAAAAACAAACTACATTGTCACCAGAAGAGCAGTATAAAATGTACAAGTGATATATTAAAATCATCATTCCAGCTTGAATTTCAATGATGCTTTGGTGCAACAATTTTGTGAGAAACATCTTCACCCATAAAGAAAGATTTTCTTAATTCCTTACCTGTGTGCTGATTAGATATCACCTTGTTTTCACATTAAACAGACTTCCCCATGAGGAAGCAGCAAGGATGCAGTGACGTTTATGTTTCCTGGTGTCAACCTGTATTATTTCAGTAGACATTGAAATGAGGATGCATCTTGCTGCCTTTCCAATGAAGCAAGTTTAATTCAGTAATAGGTGAAAAACCATTCCTACAAAGGTGTTAATCAGAGACTTTACTTTGTGGACACTTTTCAGAGAGCAAATTTGTTAGCATAAACATAAAATCAGAAAATGAAGAGCTGTTTAATCACTCAATTGGACTTTTCTGCCAGCATAGTTTTTTTTCTCTGCAACCCACTGCTAAATTGTGCTTCCTAGCTGTTTTTTATAAAATCACTTAATCAAATCTAACTCTGATTACATCAGAGAAGGCCAGGTACCCTACACCATAAGAGGGAGTTTGACATTTTGACTTGTCTACTTAAAGATTACCAAAATCTAATCACAAGGTCAATTACATCCATGGGTGGGATTGAACCACCAACCTTTTGGTTAATAGCCAAACATGCTAACCGATTGCACCACAGAGACACCTCGTAAAAGTATATACTGACAAAGGCTAATAAGCATTCATCTAGAACGTTTCCTAGAAAAACTTTAAAAAGTCAATAATCTGGAGAGTTTTTGTAAGAAACACATTGGTACTTTCCCATGATGAGTGAGTGCTTCAGGATCTCTTGCACTTACATGAGCAGCAGAGTACTGCAACGGAAGCATGCTGGGCCCATAACCCAGAGGTAGGCAGATTGAAACTATCCTCTGCTATATGCATTGTTTTTTGTTAATTAAAGTAATCCAAAACTGGGATTGATATTTTGGCTCTTTTATTTTTACTTAAAGTACAATAACTTTTACCATTTTAATTTGTTTTAATAGTATATTGACAGTATTGTTTTCTTTCAAAAATCCACTTAATTTTCTTTACCCTATTATTAAAATGGTAATTGACAAAAACAAACTACATTGTCACCAGAAGAGCAGTACAAAATGTACAAGTGATATATTAAAATCATCTTTCCAGCTTGAATTTCAATGATGCTTTGGTGCAACAATTTTGTGAGAAACATCTTCACCCATAAAGAAGGATTTTCTTAATTCCTTACCTGTGTGCTGATTAGATATCACCTTGTTTTCACATTAAACAGACTTCCCCATGAGGAAGCAGCAAGGATGCAGTGACGTTTATGTTTCCTGGTGTCAACCTGTATTATTTCAGTAGACATTGAAATGAGGATGCATCTTGCTGCCTTTCCAATGAAGCAAGTTTAATTCAGTAATAGGTGAAAAACCATCCCTACAAAGGTGTTAATCAGAGACTTGGCTTTGTGGACACTTTTCAGAGAGCAAATTTGTTAGCATAAACATAAAATCAGAAAATGAAGAGCTGTTTCGTCACTAAATTGGACTTTTCTGCCAGCATAATTTTTTTTCTCTGCAACCCACTGCTAAATTGTGCTTCCTAGCTGTTTTTTTATAAAATCACTTAATCAAATCTAACTCTGATTACATCAGAGAAGGCCAGGTACCCTACACCATAAGAGGGGGTTTGAAATTTTGACTTGTCTATTTAAAGATCACCAAAATCTGATTACAAGGTTATTTACATCCCTGGGTGGGATTGAACCACCAACCTTTTGGTTAATAGCCAAACATGCTAACCGATTGCGCCACATAGACACCTTGCAAAAGTAGATACTGACAAAGGCTAATAAGCATTTATCTAGAACGTTTCCTAGAAAAACTTTAAAAAGTCAATAATCTGGAGAATTTTTGTAAGAAACACATTGGTACTTTCCCATGATGAGTGAGTGCTTCAGGATCTCTTTCACTTACATGGGCTATTAACCAAAAGGTTGGTGGTTCAATCCCACCCAGGGATGTAATTGACCTTGTGATCAGATTTTGGTGATCTTTAAGTAGACAAGTCAAAATGTCAAACCCCCTCTTATGGTGTAGGGTACCTGGCCTTCTCTGACGTAATCAGAGTTAGATTTAATTAAGTGATTTTATAAAAAACAGCTAGGAAGCACAATTTAGCAGTGGGTTGCAGAGAAAAAAATAACATTTTAAACCTACCGGTAAATTTTTTTTCTCGTAGTCCGTAGAGGATGATGGGGACTCCGTAAGGACCATGGGGGATAGACGGGCTCCGCAGCAGACATGGGCACTTTAAGAAAGACTTTAGATCTGGGTGTGCACTGGCTCCTCCCTCTATGCCCCTCCTCCATACCTCAGTTAGAGAAACTGTGCCCAGAGGAGACGGACAGTACGAGGAAAGGATTTTTGTTAATCCAAGGTCAAGATTCATACCAGCCACACCAATCACACCGTATAACTTGTGATATACTACCCAGTTAACAGTATGAAAACAACATAGCATCAGTCCAAGACCGATGAAAACTAACATATAACCCTTATGTAAGCAATAACTATATACAAGTCTTGCAGAAGTAGTCCGCACTTGGGACGGGCACCCAGCATCCTCTACGGACTACGAGAAAAAGATTTACCGGTAGGTTTAAAATCTTATTTTCTCTTACGTCCTAAAAGATGCTGGGGACTCCGTAAGGACCATGGGGATTATACCAAAGCTCCCAAACGGGCTCCTGCGGATGACTCTGCAGCACCGATTGAGCAAACAGGAGGTCCTCCTCAGCCAGGGTATCAAACTTATAGAACTTTGCAAAGGTGTTTGAACCCGACCAAGTAGCAGCTCGGCACAGCTGTAGTGCCGAGACCCCCGGGCAGCTGCCCAAGAAGAGCCCACCTTCCTAGTGGAATGGGCCTTGACTGAATTAGGCAACGGCAATCCCGCCATAGAATGCGCCTGCTGAATCGTGTTACAGATCCAGAGAGCAATAGTCTGATTTGAAGCAGGGGTGCCAATCTTGTTGGCTGCATACAGGACAAACAGTGCTTCTGTTTTTCTGACTCTAGCCGTTCTGGCCACGTAAATTTTCAAAGCCCTGACCACATCAAGGGACTCGGAATCCTCCAAGTCACGCGTAGCCACAGGCACCACAATAGGTTGGTTCATATGAAAGGATGAGTCCACTTTTAGCAGGAATTGAGGACGGGTCTGCAATTCCGCTCTATCCATATGGAAAACCAGATAGGGGATTTTATGTGATAAAGCTGCTAATTCCGACACTCGCCTAGCGGAAGCCAAGGCTAATAACATGACCACCTTCCAAGTGAGATATTTAAACTCCACCATTTTAAGTGGTTCAAACCATAACCTTAACACCACGTTAAGGTCCCAAGGGACCACCGGAGGTACAAAAGGAGGCTGAATATGCAGTACTCCCTTCACAAAAGTTTGTACTTACTTCAGGAAGAGAGGCCAATTCCTTTTGAAAGAAAATGGATAAGGCCAAAATCTGAACCTTAATAGAGCCTAATTTTAGGCCCAAATTCACTCCAGTTTGTAGGAAGTGAAGGAAGTGGCCCAGGTGGAATTCTTACGTATGAGCATTCCTGGCCTCACACAAAGAAACATATTTTCGCCATATACAGTGATAATGTTTAGATGTCACGTCCTTCCTAGCCTTTATTAGCGTAGGAATGACCTCATCTGGAATACCCTTTTCCGCTAGGATCCGGCGTTCAACCGCCATGCCGTCAAATGCAGCCGCGGTAAGTCTTGGAACAGACAGGGCCCCTGTTGCAACAGGTCCTGTCTTAGAGGAAGTGGCCACGGATCTTCTGTGAGCATTTCCTGCAGATCTGGATACCAGGTCCTTCGCGGCCAATCTGGAACAATGAGAATTGTTCTTACTCCTCTTTTTCTTACTATTATCAACACCTTGGGTATGAGAGGTAGAGGAGGAAATACATAGACCGACCGGAACACCCACGGTGTCACTAGGGCGTCTACAGCTACTGCCCGAGGGTCTCTTGACCTGTTGCAATACCTCTGTAGCTTTTTGTTGAGGCGGGACGCCATCATGTCTATCTGGAACAGTCCCCACCGACTTGCAATCTGTGCGAAGACTTCCTGATGGAGTCCCCACTCTCCTGGATGTAGGTCGTGTCTGCTGAGGAAGTCTGCATCCCAGTTGTCCACTCCCGGAATGAACACTGCTGACAGTGCGCTTTGATAAAGCTAAATATTTATCTTATTTAAAACCCTTTGTGAGGTCTAAGAACACTGTACGCTATTTGCGTATGGAGTACTGTAAGGGTACGCTCGTTGCGTAACAATCGCTTAGCCGTGGTCGAGACGCTCAAGCGTCACGTTCGCTCACGGCCAAGAGATCACAGGCAGGCACGCTATTGGCTGCTGACTAACGTAATGGTTCGCTATAGCATAACGGACGCTGTATCGGGAGCGGGCTGCTCGAGCGATACAGACGCTCACGAGAATACGCTGTTGGTATCGGGCACACTTATAGGTGAGCGACTACCGTAATGCTACGCTATCAGCGTAGCGGACGCTCGAGACCACGAGGAGATCACGAGCGGCGCCGACGCTCACAATGTTAAACCTTTATGTCTAAACCACAAACAATGTAATTTGCTGTAAAACCTTAGTGTAGAGATAGGGTGTAAATGCAACACTGTATAACCTTATTAACTCAAAAGCTGTTCGAGCGTCACCGACGCTCTGAGAATACTTAACACTATAAGAAATACACAAATACCGTGCTTAGGGTCCAACGCCTAATATATATATTATGAATGTTATACTTGCAAAAGAATTAATACAATACAAGTCATACACTACAATATAACATAGACTAACTAACCAGGTAACTACACAGTAAATACAATACAAGTACGTTTAAGAGAAAATGAGAGAAAGAGAAGAGAGAGAGAGAAAGATATGGCCCATAATAACAAGAAAAGACAATATGATTACGGAGAAAACTTACGCACAAAGGAAACGATCGCATGCGCCTCTGGACATCCAGCTCCCGATTTTCAGCAATGATAACCGATGAAGAGTGAGTGCTGGATGTGATCGGCCTGTCTATTTATGCCCCACACACAATACAATTCAATGGTCCCTACAATCTCATTGTTCATTGGACACAGGAATTCGTCTTCGCATTATAACAAAAGGTCATAGGTTGATTCATACAGGTGGGCAGTGACTATTTCCAACAGCTCAGGTGGGAGGGAAACTGGGTTTCCCGCCGCATGGATAAGTAAGTGCAAATACAGTAAATGTTCATAAACTTCTTATGTCCATAACTATTCGCACGAGCGATTGATCCGCTTCAAACCAACACCGGAATATTGCTAATTAAATACTCTTCCGATGGATACTAAACACCACTGTATTACTCCTGTCTGACCCTTCGTATCAAACAATGAGGGATCTCTCTGTCCAGGAACATACTACATTAACTAAACTTTCAGAATCTATCAAAGGGACCATAATCTACAAAATGCATTATATGGTGAAAATATGTAACGAAAGAGTCGCCCGCTAGACGCACACAATCTCTACCGTAAATGTGCATACCGTGCGCCTGCGGGTGCCCGCAACAGTGAGTATGCGCACGCACGGTAGAGCGCACGCATGCGCAGCAGGGACACATATGAGGTGCAAATATGGCAGTGTGCATCGTGATATTTTTCTGACTTTGACAGTCCACCCTTTGGCAGTCAACAATAACTGCCACTTCCTAAAACATTTCAAAAAGAGAAAAATATATGTCAGGGGTTAATACATTTACATGGTTGGGTAGGGGAGGAGAGGAGAAGGTAGGAAAAGGGTATGACCTAGTGAGATAGCAGAAGCATGTGTGTATGAATCCATGTTTGGGGGGTCATGTATCATCGTGCCGTACGTGTTTTAAATCAAGCTTTGAGGTATTGCGAAGTATACATTTGAATTCCTTCTTATCCCGTGGTACGGGTCTGTGGATGGGCTGTCAAACTTTACCGAGCTTTTTTCGGATTTTGGTTGTAACAAAAATGGGGAGCACATTTTAGTTGATGATACATGAATGGGGGAATATGTGATTGCTGATATCTGTGCCTGTATTCCCTATACTATGTGTGTAATTACCTGAAGGTTGTAGAGATGAAGAAAATACATAGTTACGGTAAATGCAGTGGTATTCTATGTCAGGTTAATGAACATTCGTCGATTGAGGTCTTGTTTGGTGTCTGTTGAATGCAGTCTTCTTTGTGCTTTTGCCCATAAGGTGCGAGCAAAAAGCTTTGTCAATGTCCATAGATTTACAAAAGTGTTGGGCTAGAGTAATTTTAAAATTTCTAGGGAAACTGGGGATCTATGGCATAGTTCATCAAAAATCTGTGTATAAGGTTGTCAAAACTTCTTCTTTAATCCATCTGTTGTCTGTATATCGGCTCATCAAATTCCTCGTCCAAGTGGGTCTTTTTACCTCAGAGGAAAACGGAAAAACAGGTGAAAGAAACGGACCGTAGAAATCGCATTACAATTTCCTCACTCCTTAAACTCATCACCCTGGTACTTCGTTTGCACTTCGTTAAAGCCTGACCGCATCTAAATATCAAGCCAATCGTTATGATAACACCTAAGATACATAGGAGAAACTTCCCTACATCCATTATAACTCCTTGAGCCCATTCTCCTAAACCGGAGAACCAATTTCGCGGGTTCAACCATGACACCCAACTAGTCAGCTCATTACTCACAGCAGCAAGGGTGAGATTGTGTCTCCTGCGAAATTCCCACTTCAATTGGAGAATATCGTCCATCTTTTGGTCTATGACCTCGACCGGGTCCTCGGTACTATTCGTTATATATGTGCAGCATTTCACGCCGTACTGCGTTGCCAGTGTGACACAATATCCACCTGTTACTGCTGTGAGATAATTGAGAATCATTCTATGCTGAACTAGTTCTGTTTTATAAGCTTGAAGTTCTCTTCCAGTATACCTAAACGTGTCATCATACATTTCTGTGATATTGTCTAACAAATTTGCGAGCGCAGATATGTATTTATAATTCAACACTCCTCTGGCGGTGCGAGTGAGGTCTAACGCAAGTAGAAACTGAATCCCGGTGGATTCATGGATCATGTCAGAGGCCGGGTGCTCTGTTCTTTCTATCAGGTGCCGTTTAACTACGTGCTCGTAATGGGTGTGAGTATAAGGAGTTTGGGCAACACGGTGTATGTCTTTCATTTTGGCATGTGATACAGTCATTACCTCAGGCAATACTTTTCCAATATAACACAATCCTTCAGAGTTTGGGGCAAGCCACTTATACGCCTTCCTCCCGCATATGAAATATGCATCATCGGGGAGAACATATGGGACGGAGTAGGACATAACCATATTACACATTTTCCATGTGAAATCTCCTAACCCTAATTCTCCCATCTGTCTAGTACACGTATCAGCTTGTACGATATGTGCACAGTATCCTGGTGATACCTCTCCAACTCTCGTAATCCTACTTCCTAGGGTATACCTATACCGGAAAGATTTTCCTCTACTGGCTATGTGGCGTATAAGCTCTGTATCTGTCGGCATTCTATCTGCTCTATATGAAAAGGTCATGGTTTGGTTACTCCATGACACTTCCCAATTTCCCGGCTTTCGGGGATTGGAAATGTTAAAACATATGAGGGATCTATCCACATGATATTGGTGGAGCTTCAAACTAGGAGGACTGGAGATATTAAACCTCCTGTCCACCGGTCTCCCACCACTTAGCTCAAGTACCTCCCCTATCGTTAAAGGAAATGGTACTAGTCCTGATTTGCTATGACCTTGAGGTACTTGAGAGCATACCCAACAATCTGTTTGATTTAACACGCTACCCACTAAGGAGTGATAGTCACTCAAGGGATGCCGGTCCATGTGGATATTAAAACTGGATTGGCATTTCTTAATGCACCCATCCTCGACTACGTTGTCACAGAGCCTACAGATACAGTTTTCTTCAGCTAACAATCCTTCACAATTCCTTCTATTGTCAATGCTATCGGATCGTTTTCTGATACTCGCCTTTGCTTGTTGATTATGTTGTTCTCGGAAAACTACGCCTCCATCTCTGTCATCAGAACCCATTCCAGAACCTCTCTCGACCTCCATGGTACTCTCGCCGGAACAGACTGCTCTGGTCAACATCATGGTCAACAGGAAAATCCGGATCACAGTCTCTTGGGGCAAGTCCATCTTATAGGAGGAAACGAAGAAGAATGAGAAGGGGGGGAAAATAATTTGAGGGAGAGGGGATGGGAAGTTGGAGAAAAACAATAAAAGGGAACAGGGAATCGACAACTGCTTTTGATCTTGTGATTTTCAATGCTCAGGTGCCGCCTCAGTCCTCCTGGAACAGACACTCCAGTGATACAACGTCCTCTACCGTCTGTTCCTTATCACGGGACCTCTCTGGATCAGCAACCTTCTTACAATGGGACGAATGAACCCAAGTCTCTCTCTCGGCAACTTTCAATGCTGTAGTGCTAGTCAATAAGACTTGGTATGGTCCTTCCCATCTGTCAATAAGGCAACCTGAGCGTAGAAAATTTTGTATCATTACATACTCCCCAGGTTCAATGTCATGACAATTACTTTCTGGTAAATCAGGAATCACCAACTTCAAATTATTATTTTGATTCCTTAGCTGTTTACTCATATTAACCAGGTACTTTACAGTCACTTCATTGTTACACTTCAAATCATCCTGAGGGTTAATCATAACATGCGGTTGTCGACCAAACAAGATTTCAAAAGGGGACAGATTAAGAGGGGACCTGGGAGTGGTTCTGATGCTGTACAGTACAATGGGTAAAGCTTCTGGCCATGTCAATCCTGTTTCTGCCATAACTTTGCTCAAATTATTTTTAATAGTGCTAATCACTCTTTCCACCTTCGCACTCGCCTGTGGACGGTATGGAGTGTGCAGCTTGCTATCAATTCCCATCAACTTACACATTCCTTGAAAGACATCACCTGTAAAATGGGTACCCCTATCACTTTTGATAATTCTAGGGATACCATATCTACATACAAATTCCTGCACAATTTTCTTAGCAGTAAACATAGCGGTATTTGTGGCCGCCGGGAATGCTTCAACCCAATTTGAGAACACATCTATACAAACAAGTACATATTTCAAATTTCGACAAGGGGGTAATTGAATGAAGTCAATCTGTATTGCCTGGAAAGGACCGCCTGCAGGTGGGATATGAGATGGTTCTGTTGGTATTGCCTTTCCGATATTCTTTCTCAAACAGGTAAGGCATGACATTGCTCTCTTACTTGCATGAGATGAAAATCCTGGGGCGCACCAATATGCTCTTACCAACTTGCACATTCCTTCCTTGCCCAGATGAGTCAGCCCGTGAGCTGCCTCAGCTAAACATGGAAGATATGCTCTGGGGGCCACCGGTTTACCTTGTCCATCCGTCCAGAGTCCTGAGGACTCCTGGCCATATCCCTTCGCCTTCCAGACTGCCTTTTCCTGTGTGGAACACAAATTTTGCATTTCACACAACTTCTGTGTGTTGATGGTATTAAATACCATCAGTTGTGTGGTGTCTGTCTGTCTGGGGGTACCAGCTGCTAACTTAGCTGCTTCGTCTGCTCGGCTGTTACCAAGTGATACTGGGTCCTAGCTATATGTGTGTGCTTTACACTTGATAACAGCCACTCTGTCGGGTTCCTGTATCGCTGTTAGAAGCCTTTTGATGTGAGCTGCATGCGCTACCGGTGTACCAGCTGCCGTCATGAAATTTCTGAGGCGCCATAGGGCTCCGAAATCATGGACTACCCCGAATGCGTATCTAGAGTCGGTGTAGATATTGGCTGATTTGCCCTTAGCCAATTCACATGCTCTGGTTAGGGCGACCAGTTCAGCAACCTGGGCTGAGTGAGGTGGGCCTAGCGGTTCCGCTTCTATGGTGCCTTGGTCATCTACGACTGCGTATCCAGTACACAAGTCTCCCGAGTCTGACTGTCTGTGACAACTACCGTCCGTGTAGAAAGTTAGATCTACATTTTCCAGCGGGTTGTCACTGATGTCAGGCCTTGCGGTAAAATTTTGGGTCAAATATTCCATACAATCATGTGTGTCCTCCTGTGTGTTAAATTCTCCTTCCCCACCACTCTCATCCTCCACCCTTTGTGCCTGTCCAGGCACACCTGGGAGATATGTTGCAGGATTTAATGCACTGCATCTCCTTATGGTGATGTTTACGGGGGCCATTAGTGCCAATTCCCATCTTGTAAACCGCGCTGATGAGACGTGCCTGGTTTGGGCAGAATTTAGCAAGGCTGACACTGCATGTGGTGTATGAATTGTGAGGTTGTGACCTAGCACTACATCTTCGCTTTTCGTTACTAGCAATGCTATCGCAGCGACGCTTCGCAAGCATGTGGGGAGGGATCGCGCTACCGTGTCTAGCTGAGCGCTGTAGTATGCTACTGGCCTGCTGGCATCACCGTGCTTTTGGGTTAAGACGCCTGCCGCGCAACCAGCACTTTCTGTTCCGTACAGCTCAAAGGGTTTCCCATAGTCTGGCATACCTAATGCTGGTGCCTGCGTTAGGCACTGTTTAAGTCTCTCAAATGCCATCTCGGACTCGTCTGTATGCGAAATCCGATCAGGTTTGTTTGAGGAGACCATCTCCTGCAGAGGTAACGCTAGAATGGAAAACCCTGGGATCCAGTTACGGCAATACCCACACATTCCTAAAAATGTTCTGATCTGTTGCTGGGTTTTTGGCAGAGTCATGTCTCTAATTGCTTGAATTCTATCAGTGGTCAGGTGTCTCAGTCCTTGTGTTAGACAGTGTCCCAAATATTTTACCTTAGTTTGGCATAATTGCAACTTGTCTTTGGAAACCTTGTGTCCTGTGTCTGAAAGATGAAACAGGAGCTGTTTCGTATCCTTCAGGGATGCTTCCAATGAATCAGAACACAGTAGTAGATCATCCACGTACTGTATTAATACTGATCCACTCTCTGGTTGGAAAGACTGTAAACAATCATGCAAAGCCTGGGAAAATATACTTGGACTGTCTATGAAACCTTGTGGTAATCGAGTCCATGTGTATTGGACTCCTCTGTATGTGAATGCAAACAAATATTGGCTGTCAGGGTGCAGAGGTACCGAAAAGAAAGCGGAGCAGAGGTCAATAACAGTGAAAAATTTCGCAGTGGGAGGGATTTGCATAAGGATGACAGCTGGATTTGGCACTACGGGGAACTGACTCTCAACTATTTTGTTGATCCCCCTTAGATCCTGCACTAGCCGGTAACCCCTCCCCCCACTCTTTTTCACAGGGAAGATGGGACTATTGGCAGTGCTGGACGTTCTTACCAGAATACCCTGTTGTAGCAAGCGCTCTATTACGGGATACACTCCTAACTCCACCTCTGGCTTCAGAGGGTACTGTGGGATTTTTGGAGCTATCCTACCATCTTTTACTTGTACAACTACTGGAGCTACGTTTGCCATTAATCCAGTGTCCTGTCCATCTTTAGTCCAAAGTGACTCTGGTATCTGGGATGTCATTTCTTCTACTTTGGATGGAGTCCTATTTGTCATAATGGTATGTGACATTAATTTTGATGGGGAGTCTAACATGTCTCGCACTTCCTGAGCGTGATTCTCAGGTATGTCCAAGAATACACCTTCAGGAGTACAATAAATGACGCACCCCATTTTACACAATAAGTCTCTTCCCAGGAGATTAGTCGGTGCCGATGCAGCCAGCAAAAAGGAATGCTTGGTATGTAAAGGCCCTACTGTAATCTCGGCTGGTTTGCTAACAGGGTAGTGCTGGACTACTCCCGTTACCCCTATGGCTGGAATTGTCTTACCAGTGGTTCTCATGCCCACTGTCGAATTTATCACTGATTTGGCCGCCCCTGTGTCTACAAGAAAGTTTAATGATTTACCAGCTACATTGATTGCAATTTCAGGTTCACTCCCAAGGCTTGCAATCAATTTTACTGGCTGCAGATTACAGGTATGGCTACACCCCTATTGGGTATGGTGACCTCCCTGAATCCCGCTGGCAGCAACTACTTGTGAAGGGGTTAAATGGGAACTGCCAGGAGTTTGCCAGTCTCTGTTCGGGGGGTATCTTTTTGTTTCTCCTGCATGTGGCTCATAACTCCGTCTCTGCGGACCTTGCTCCCAATGTCGTGTGTCGTGTCGTTGTCTAGGGGGTTGGTAAGATCTTTGCGAATTTTTCGCTCTACAGTCTCGTGCTATGTGTCCCTGTTTATGACAAAAATAACATGTTACCACATTTGACTTACCCACAGGGTTTGGTGATATAAACACAGGCTGTTTTGTGGTCAGGGCCTGTATACTTACTGACATTAACTTATCACCTTGCGACTCCCTGTGTCTGGTGATATTCCGGTCGTGATCAATAGCAGCCTCTCTCAAAGTAGCCACTGACAGACCTCGCCAACATGGTTGCGTGGTCTGTACCCTTGTCTTTAATGCTTCTTTTAAACCATCCATTAGCACAGATACTGCTACTTCTTGATGGTTTGCATTGGTCCTAATGTCCTCTATGCCAGTGTACTTTGCCATTTCTAATAATGCCCGGTGAAAATAATCAGCAGCTGTTTCTGTCTCTTTTTGTTTAATGGAAAAAATTCTATTCCATTTGGCTACAGCTGGGAAATACTCCTTTAACTGTAAATTTATTCTTTTTACGTTATCTTTGTTGTACACATCTGTAAGAGGTACATCCAGATCCAATCCACAGTCAGCTAAAAATTGAGCTGAGTCGACATTGGAGGGTAAACATGCCCTCAGCAATATCTGCCAGTCTTTGTTATTGGGCTCTAAAGTGTTTCCTAGGTCTCTGATGTATTTTTGGCTAGCAACTAAGTCTTTTCTGGGGTCAGGGAATTCAGACACTATGGTCCTTAATTCCATTCTGGAAAATGGGATATACATGGCAATGTTCCTGATAGGAGTGACTCCTGATGTGTCAGTTTTCCCATTTGGAACAGCTATTACCCTAACAGGATTAAGTCTACTAACATCATTCTGTGTAGATTCTACAGCCTGTGGTGAAATGGTTTCAGCATAGTGTAAGGTGCCGTACTTACCCGTTGATACGACCTCACCTGTCCCTCCGCTAGGGGGCTTTGTTACTAATCTTATGGGTTGGGCCGTGCCTACTGTCGTTTCTGATATAGTGGCTGCTAGAGAGAGCACCGATATTGTTGCCGATTCGTCCTCTTGATCACACTCCTGGGGAAAGTTCAAAACAGGGTACAACTTGCACGGGTTAATGCTTGCATTGGTTAACTTATTAACATTATCCTTAACATTTATACAGTTGCTAAGTGCCTGTTTGTTACCCCCTGATGCGTCATTCTCCGCAACCAATTTCTCTCCTGATATGTATGGTGGCGGCGGGGCCGTGGCTATCAGTTTCCTGATAGGGCCAGATCCCGCCGCCAGAGCCAATCCTCTCTGTATTTCACCCTCCTGTTGCCATAGCTGCAAATAATCATAATGTTGGATTCGTCTCTTTGTTGATTTAATGAGACATATCCTCCTCCTTAAATTCATTAACACTTCTGGGCTGAAGCTACCTACTCTTGGGAATTTCTCCCCGTCATGTACTGTCATTCTCTCCCATTCATCACATAAAATTTCTGTATGTAAACCATATTTTTCACACATTACATACCTTGCCGACCCGACTGGTCGGTTTACTGAATCAACCCGAACCGAGGTTGATCGCCCCCTTCCTGAACAACTGGCCCCCATAATTTGCAGGTGTTGCTTGCTCTACCTCTGACCTTTATCTCAGGGTCTTCAGCGAACCCTTACAAAAAAACAAAATATTAAAAGATAGGTTGACGGTGAAGTTTACCGAGCACCTCACTCACTCGCCCACGCCGACCAATACGCCCACACACTGATATAGCGCTGGCGTACTCGACCCAGGGCCCCTATGAACCTCTATTTACTGGAACATGCGAGAGATATCCGAAGAACACTTACTCTTTCCAGTAACTATTGGTTGTTGGACAATTCCTGAGTGACCAGCGAACTTCCCTTCAGAAAATAAAAAATTACACAAATAACGTCAGAATGTACAAATAGTTTTATGACCGGGTTTGTACACAAATGGTACTGGTCAGACTAACTTAATGCACACAATTACGTGCGGTACAATCGTTCAGCACATAAGCAACTAATCTTATGTACGGAGCGACCACTGGAATCGACATTCAGCAGCTGCGAATTCCTTCAGCCTGAGCTTTTTATGGCCTATATGGGTGTCGCACCAACCCTTCTTGGTGTTGTGCCTTGTCTCTATAGCGGACTTCCTTGTCTGCTGTACTTGGACCTCCTGGTCTGTTATGCGACCTCCTGGTCTGACCTCCTGGTCTGTTACAGTATGACCTCCTGGTCTGCTACACTCTAATGCTCAAATTTTATGTTTAACCAGAGATGCCTCCCTAGCCACCACGTATGTCACTTACACGTATGTACTTCACGAGAACTCGATGATTTCTGTGGTTCAATCCCCAAAATTGTAAAAACAAACACTCACTCACCACATACACACTTTTGTTTCTATTTCTATTTCTGCGCAGAAATTTTTCTTTAGACCAGATGTGTTGTAAATTTGGAGAAGGATCTGTTAATTTAAATTTCGGATTTAAAATAGATTTGCGCTATTTATCGCCTGTTGCGCTATTTATCGCTTGTTGCGCTATTTATCGCCTGTTGCGATATTTATCGCTTATTGCGCTATTTATCGCTTATTGTGCTATTTAAAAATCAACACTATCGTGTGATTTGAGTTACGTGGGCGTACCCAGACGCTCCGTTGCATAATTTACGCTGCGTGCGTCGGCCTTTGCGTACGCGAGTCTCAGCCTTTTGTTAGAGACACGTGTATACAAAACCAATGTCCACCGTAACACAACTAACACGTTTTATCAATGTAGATGATCCTCAGTCGTCTACCGTGCAACACACCAATCTCTCCTTTTACCTTTAGGTAGAGCTGCGTGTGTGCTTTACACTTTATCCCTTAACGCATTACTTTTACACTTTAACTATGAAATAGCGACAAATCTCTCTTAGCACGTTTTATCAATTATAAAATGGCAAACAGGAGAGTGATATATGAAAATACACGAATGAAAAAGAAATGCAGATATGCGTGTGTGCGTACGCAAGATAGAAATAAACAGTTTTAAAAGACACTAGTGTGTTGTTCTTACCTCCGGTTCCCGGATTCCTTCAGCACCCTTTACTAAGCGAAACAGACGCTTATCCCGTCAGCACTGCGAAGAATATGATCTCCCGCCCTTTGCTGATGGATAATGTCTGCTGAAATTACCTAGCAGAGATATGTGAAGGACAGGACGAGCCGCCAATTGATAAAGCTAAATATTTATCTTATTTAAAACCCTTTGTGAGGTCTAAGAACACTGTACGCTATTTGCGTATGGAGTACCGTAAGGGTACGCTCGTTGCGTAACAATCGCTTAGCCGTGGTCGAGACGCTCAACCGTCACGTTCGCTCACGGCCAAGAGATCACAGGCAGGCACGCTATTGGCTGCTGACTAACGTAATGGTTCGCTATAGCGTAACGGACGCTGTATCGGGAGCGGGCTGCTCAAGCGATACAGACGCTCACGAGAATACGCTGTTGGTATCGGGCACACTTATAGGTGAGCGACTACCGTAATGCTACGCTATCAGCGTAGCGGACGCTCGAGACCACGAGGAGATCACGAGCGGCGCCGACGCTCACAATGTTAAACCTTTATGTCTAAACCACAAACAATGTAATTTGCTGTAAAACCTTAGTGTAGAGATAGGGTGTAAATGCAACACTGTATAACCTTATTAACTCAAAAGCTGTTCGAGCGTCACCGACGCTCTGAGAATACTTAACACTATAAGAAATACACAAATACCGTGCTTAGGGTCCAACGCCTAATATATATATTATGAATGTTATACTTGCAAAAGAATTAATACAATACAAGTCATACACTACAATATAACATAGACTAACTAACCAGGTAACTACACAGTAAATACAATACAAGTACGTTTAAGAGAAAATGAGAGAAAGAGAAGAGAGAGAGAGAAAGATATGGCCCATAATAACAAGAAAAGACAATATGATTACGGAGAAAACTTACGCACAAAGGAAACGATCGCATGCGCCTCTGGACATCCAGCTCCCGATTTTCAGCAATGATAACCGATGAAGAGTGAGTGCTGGATGTGATCGGCCTGTCTATTTATGCCCCACACACAATACAATTCAATGGTCCCTACAATCTCATTGTTCATTGGACACAGGAATTCGTCTTCGCATTATAACAAAAGGTCATAGGTTGATTCATACAGGTGGGCTGTGACTATTTCCAACAGCTCAGGTGGGAGGGAAACTGGGTTTCCCGCCGCATGGATAAGTAAGTGCAAATACAGTAAATGTTCATAAACTTCTTATGTCCATAACTATTCGCACGAGCGATTGATCCGCTTCAAACCAACACCGGAATATTGCTAATTAAATACTCTTCCGTTGGATACTAAACACCACTGTATTACTCCTGTCTGACCCTTCGTATCAAACAATGAGGGATCTCTCTGTCCAGGAACATACTACATTAACTAAACTTTCAGACTCTATCAAAGGGACCATAATCTACAAAATGCATTATATGGTGAAAATATGTAACGAAAGAGTCGCCCGCTAGACGCACACAATCTCTACCGTAAATGCGCATACCGTGCGCCTGCGGGTGCCCGCAACAGCGAGTATGCGCACGCACGGGAGAGCGCACGCATGCGCAGCAGGGACACATATGAGGTGCAAATATGGCAGTGTGCATCGTGATATTTTTCTGACTTTGACAGCTTACATGATTCTCCGCCCAGCGAAGAATTCTGGTGGCTTCCGCCATCGCCACTCTGCTCCTTGTGCCGCCTTGGCGGTTTACATGAACTAGTGCGGTGACGTTGTCTGACTGGATCAGAACTGGTTGGTCGCGAAGTAAGGTCTCCGCTTGACATAGGGCGTTGTATATGGCCCTTAGCTCCAGGATGTTGATGTGAAGACAAGTCTCCTGACTTGACCAAAGACCTTGGAAATTTCTTCCCTGTGTGGCTGCTCCCCAACCTCGGAGGCTCGCGTTCGTGGTCACCAGGATCCAGTCCTGAATGCCGAACCTGCGGCCCTCTAGAAGGTGAGCACTCTGCAGCCACCACAGGAGAGATACCCTGGCCCTGGGGGACAGGGTGATCAACTGATGAATCTGTAGATGTGACCCGGACCACTTGTCCAGTAGGTCCCATTGCAAGATCCTCGCATGGAACCTGCCGAAGGGAATGGCCTCGTATGATGCCACCATCATTCCCAGGACTCGAGTGCAGTGATGCACTGACACCTGTTTTGGTTTCAATAGGTTCCTGACCAGAGTCATGAGTTCCTGGGCCTTTTCTATCGGAAGATAAACCCTTTTCTGGTCCGTATCCAGAATAATGCCCAAGCAAAGTCAGGCGAGTCGTAGGAACCAACTGCGACTTCGGGATATTGAGAATCCAGCCGTGTTGCTGTAACACCTTCAGTGAAAGTTATACGCTGTTCAGCAACTGCTCTCTTGATCTCGCTTTTATGAGGAGATCGTTCAAGTACGGGATAATTGTGACACCTTGCTTTCGCAGGAGCACCATAATTTCCGTCATTACCTTGGTGAAAATTCTCGGAGAAAATTCTGGAGAGACCAAACGGCAACGTCTGAAATTGGTAATGACAATACTGTACCGCAAATCTTAGGTACGCCTGATGAGGTGGATAAATGAGTACATGAAGGTATGCATCCTTTATGTCCAGAGATATCATAAAATCCCCCCCTTCTAGGCTGGCGATGACCGCTCTTAGCGATTCCATCTTGAACTTGAACCTTTTCAAGTATAGGTTCAGGGATTTTAAATTTAATATGGGTCTGACCAAACCGTCCGGTTTTGGGACTACAAACAGGGTCGAATAATTTCCATTTCCTTGTTGAAGCAGGGGAACCTTGACCACCACCTGTTGAAGATACAATTTGTGAATTGCATTTAACACTATCTCCCTTTCCTGGGGAGAAGATGGTAGGGCCGATTTGAAAAACCGGCGAGGAGGCACCTCTTCGAATTTCAGCTTGTAACCCTGAGAAACAATTTCTATTGCCTAGGGATCCACCTGCGAATGAACCCAGATGTGGCTGAAAACTCGAAGACGTGCCCCCAACTGGGCGGACTCCTTTAGCGGAGCCCCAGCGTCATGCGGTGGATTTTGTAGAGGCCGGGGAGGACTTCTGTTCCTGGGAACTAGCTGTGTTGTGCAGCTTCTTCCCTCTGCCCTTACCTCTGGCAAGAAAGGACACACCTCGTACTTTCTTGTTTCTCTGTGATCGAAAGGACTGCATTTGATAATGTGGTGCTTTCTTAGGCTGTGAGGGAATATAAGGCAAAAAATTTGATTTACCAGCTGTAGCTGTGGAGACTAGGTCCGAGAGACCTTCCCCAAACAATTCCTCACCCCTGTAAGGTAAAACCTCCATATACCTTTTTGAGTCGGCATCACCTGTCCATTGCCGGGTCCATAGGACTCGTCTAGCAGAAATTGACATAGCGTTTATTCTAGAACCCAGTAGACTAATGTCACTTTGAGCATCTCTTATATATAGGACAGCATCTTTTATATGCCCTATGGTCAATAACATAGCATCCTTATCTAGGGTCTCAATCTCTGCTGATAAGGTATCTGTCCATGCTGCCACCGCGCTACAACCCCGGCCGACGCAATTGCCGGTCTGAGTAAGGTACCAGAATGTGTGTAAATGGACTTTAGGGTAACCTCCTGCTTGCGGTCAGCATGGTCCCTGATGGTAGCCGTATCCTGGGATGGCAGCGCTACCTTTTTGGATAAGCGTGTCAATGCTTTATCCACCCTAGGGGAGGATTCCCACCGTATCCTGTCCATTGGCGGGAAAGGATACGCCATAAGAATCCTTTTGGGAATCTGCAGCTTTTTGTCTGGAGATTCCCAAGCTTTTTCACATAATTTGTTCAACTCATGTGAGGGGGGAAAGGTTATCTCAGGTTTCTTTCCCTTATAGATGTGTACCCTCGTGTCAGGGACAGGGGACTCTGTGATGTGCAAAACATCTTTTATTGCAATAATCATATATTGAATACATTTAGCCAATTTTGGCTGTAACTTTGCATCATCGTAGTCGACACTGGAGTCAGAATCCGTGTCGGTATCTGTGTCAACTATTTGGGATAGTGGGCGCTTTTGAGACCCCGAAGGTCCCTGCGACATAGGGACAGGCATGGGTTGACTCCCTGACTGTTCCCTAGCTTCAGCTTTGTCTAATCTCTTGTGTAATAAGTTTACATTAGCACTTAAAACATTTCACATATCCATTCAGTCAGGTGTCGGCGTTGTCGATGGAGACACCACATTAATTTGCTCCTGCTCCTCTCTAGGAGAGCCTTCTACCTCAGACATGTCGACACACGTGTACCGACACACCATACACTCAGGGAATCCTCTTATCTGAGGACAGTTCCCCAACAAGGCCCTTTGGAGAGACAGAGAGAGAGAGAGTATGCCAGCACACACCCCAGCGCTATATGACCCAGGAAAAAAACACAATAATTTTATGTTTACCCAGTAGCGCTGTATTTCCATATATATATGCGCCTAATTATGTGCCCCCCTCTTCTTTAAGACCCTCTTTCTACCGTGGTATAAGCAGGGGAGAGTCCGTGGAGCTTCCCCTCAGCGGTGCTGTGGAGAAAATGGTGCTGGTGAGTGCTGAGGGAGAAGCCCCACCCCCTCAGCGACGGGCTTCTGTCCCGCTCAAATATAGTAAAAAAATGGCGGGGGCTCTTATATATATATATACAGTGCCTAGCTGCATATATATTTATTTTGCCAAAGAGAGGTCTATATTGCTGCCCAGGGCGTCCCCCCTGAGCCCTTCACCCTTACACTGACTGCCGTGTGTGAGGTGTATGGGAGCAATGGAGCACAGCTTTACTGCTGTGCGTTACCTCAGTGAAGATCATGAAGTCTTCCGCCGCCTCTGAAGTCTTCTTTTCTTCTCATACTCACCCGGCTTCTATCTTCCGGCTCTGCGAGGGGGACGGCGGCGCGGCTCTGGGATGGACGGCGAGGGTGAGACCTGCGTACCGATCCCTCTGGAGCTAATGCTGTACAGTAGCCTAAGAAGCAGAGCCTATCAACTCACAGAAGTAGGTGTGCATCTCTCCCCTCCGCCCCTCGATGCAGGGAGTCTGTTGCCAGCAGGCTCCCTGAAAATAAAAAAATCTAACAAATATACTTTCTGTCAGGAAACTCAGGAGAGCTCCCTGAAAAGCACCCAGTCTCCTCTGGGCACAGTAGTAAACTGAGGTCTGGAGGAGGGGCATAGAGGGAGGAGCAAGTGCACACCCAGATCTAAAGTCTTTCTTTAAGTGCCCATGTCTCCTGCGGAGCCCGTCTATCCCCCATGGTCCTTACGGAGTCCCCAGCATCCTCTAGGACGTAAGAGAAAAATTATGCTGGCAGAAAAATCCAATTGAGTGATTAAACAGCTCCAGAGCTGCTCTGTAAGGCAAGTAAAAGGGTGTGGGCCCTGCAGCACTACCTGTAGTTTGCATTGTGCATTGGAAGCCTAGTTTGCTGTCTGTTTCCACTTCTTTTTTCTTGAGCCCCTCCCGTCTATACCCTTGTGCACTATCCTGACTTCTCCTCCCGTCTGCTTACTTTGTGCCTTCCAATGCACAATGCAAACTACAAGTAGTGCTGCAGGGCCCACACCCTTTTACTTGCCTTACAGAGCAGCTCTTGAGCTGTTACAGTGCCCAGCTGCTGCAAGAAATCAGCGTGAATGCTTCAGGGGCTGGGGCATGGCCAACATGAGCCCCACACCGAAGGAGGGTGGGGGTGTTTAATGCGAACTAGGGGTCTCGCACAATGCGAACTACAGGTAGTGCTGCAGGGCCCACACCCTTTTACTTGCCTTACAGAGCAGCTCTGGAGCTGTTACAGTGCCCAGCTGCTGCAAGAAATCAGCTTGAATGCTTCAGGGGCTGGGGCATAGCCAACATGAGCCCCACACCGACGGAGGGTGGAGGTGTTTAATGCAAACTAGGGGTCATCCAAGTGCCGCAAAAGGCCGCCATGCCCTGCACGCCCCTTTTCTCTTTTCATATGCAGACGAGGGTTGAAGCCAACTTTGACCCACTGCTTGGATGACATCGCCATATGCAAATCCATCTGCTGCAGGCCTTCCCCCAGGAATGCTTGCACTAGTTGTTGCATTTGGTTTGTTGTTTGGGGGTGCTTCAGTATTAGGCAGCCTTCTGCCCTCCCATGTTCATCTGAAAATATGTGTTCTCCCTGCAGTTGTTGTCCCCAGATGAGAGTTCCCTTGTGCTGCCTCAGTTGAATCTCCTTTACTTGACAGAGATGTGCCTGAGCAGCGGCCCTCCCCAGCCCTATCCCAAATCATACTTATTTTGCATAGGAGATACCATGGTCATGAAGACTGTTCTCCCAGGGTGCGGTTCATTCATTGCATTCTGGGTATGCTGACCCCTGTGATTTCCCCAAATGTGGGAAACTCGACTGCATTATTTAATGCGAACTAGGGGTCATCCAAGCACCGCAAAAGGCCGCCATGCCCTGCATACCCCTTTTCTCTTTTCATAAGCAGACGAGGTTTGAAGCCAACTTTGACCCACTGCTTGGATGACATCACTTGCTGCCTTTCCAATGAAGCAAGTTTAATTTAATAATAGGTGAAAAACCATCCCTACAAAGGTGTTAATCAGATACTTGGCTTTGTGGACACTTTTCAGAGCACAAATTTGTTAGCATAAAAATAAAGCCAGAAAATGAAGAGCTGTTTAATCACTCAATTGGATTTTTCTGCCAGCATATTTCTTTTTCTCTGCAACCCACTGCTAAATTGTGCTTCGTGGCTGTTTTTTTTATAAAATCACTTAATCAAATCTAACTCTGATTACATCAGAGAAGGCCAGGTACCCTACACCATAAGAGGTGGTTTGAAATTTTTACTTGTCTACTTAAAGATCACCAAAATCTGATAACGAGGTCAATTACGTCCCTAGGTGGGATTGAACCACCAACCTTTTGGTTAACAACTGAACACGCTAACTGTTTGCGCCTCAGAGACACTTTGCAAAAGTACATACTGACAAAGGTTAATAAGCATTCATCTAGAACGTTTCCTAGAAAAACTTTAAAAAGTCAATAATCTGGAGAGTTTTTGTAAGATGTTCCTTCCATCAACCAATGAAGAAACACATTGGTACTTTCCCATGATGAGTGAGTGCTTCAGGATCTCTTGCACTTACATGTGCAGCAAAGGACTACAATGGAAGCATGCTGGGCCTATAACCCAGAGGTAGGCAGATTGCAACTGTCCTCTGCTATATGCATTTTTTTTGTTAATTAAAGTAATCCAAAACTGGGATTGATATTTTGGCTCTTTTATTTTTACTTAAAGTACAATAACTTTTACTGTTTTAATTTGTTTTAATAGTATATTGACAGTATTGTTTTCTTTCAAAAATCCACTTAATTTTCTTTACCCTATTATTAAAATGGTAATTGACAAAAACAAACTACATTGTCACCAGAAGAGCAATACAAAATGTACAAGTGATATATTAAAATCATCTTTTCAGCTTGAATTTCAATGATGCATTGAGGTAACGATTTTGTGAGAAACATCTTCACCCTTAAATAAAGATTTTCTTAATTCCCTACCTGTGTGCTAATTAGATATCACCTTGTTTTCACATTAAACAGACTTTCACATGAGAAAGCAGCAAGGATGCAGTGGCGTTAATGTTTCCTGGTGTCAACCTGTATTATTTCAGTAGACATTGAAATGAGGATGCATCTTGCTGCCTTTCCAATGAAGCAAGTTTAATTTAGTAATAGGTTAAAAACCATCCCTACAAAGGTGTTAATCAGAGACTTGGCTTTGTGGACACTTTTCAGAGAACAAATTTGTTAGCATAAAAATAAAGCCAGAAAATGAAGAGCTGTTTAATCACTCAATTGGATTTTTCTGCCAGCATTTTTCTTTTTCTCTGCAACCCACTGCTAAATTGTGCTTCCTAGCTGTTTTTTTTATAAAATCACTTAATCAAATCTAACTCTGATTACATCAGAGAAGGCCAGGTACCCTACACCATAAGAGGGGGTTTGAAATTTTGACTTGTCTACTTAAAGATCACCGAAATCTGATAACAAGGTCAATTACGTCCCTGGGTGGGATAGAACCACCAACCTTTTGGTTAATAGCCTTACACACTAACTGATTGCGCCACAGCGACACTTTTCAAAAGTACATACTGACAAAGGCTAATAAGCATTCATCTAGAACGTTTCCTAGAAACATTTTAAAAAGTCAATAATGTGGAGAGTTTTTGTAAGATGTTTCTTCCATCAACCAATGAAGAAACACATTGGTACTTTCCTATGATGAGTGAGTGCTTCAGGATCTCTTGCACTTACATGTGCAGCAGAGTACTGTAATGGAAGCATGCTGGGTCCATAACCCAGAGGTAGGCAGATTGAAACTATCCTCTGCTATATGCATTGTTTTTATTAATTAAAGTAATCCAAAACTGGGATTGATATTTTTGCTCTTTTATTTTTACTTAAAGTACAATAACTTTTACCATTTTAATTTGTTTTAATAGTATATTGACAGTATTGTTTTCTTTCAAAAATCCAATTAATTTTCTTTACCCGATTATTAAAATGGTAATTGACAAAAACAATCTACATTGTCACCAGAAGAGCAGTACAAAATGTACAAGTGATATATTAAAATCATCTTTCCAGCTTGAATTTCAATGATGCCTTGGTGCAACAATTTTGTGAGAAACATCTTCACCCATAAAGAAAGATTTTCTTAATTCCTTACCTGTGTGCTGATTAGATATCACCTTGTTTTCACATTAAACAGACTTCCCCATGAGGAAGCAGCAAGGATGCAGTGACGTTTATGTTTCCTGGTGTCAACCTGTATTATTTCAGTAGACATTGAAATGAGGATGCATCTTGCTGCCTTTCCAATGAAGCAAGTTTAATTCAGTAATAGGTGAAAAACCATTCCTACAAAGGTGTTAATCAGAGACTTGGCTTTGTGGACACTTTTCAGAGAGCAAATTTGTTAGCATAAACATAAAATCAGAAAATGAAGAGCTGTTTAATCACTCAATTGGACTTTTCTGCCAGCATAATTTTTTTTCTCTGCAACCCACTGCTAAATTGTGCTTCCTAGCTGTTTTTTATAAAATCACTTAATCAAATCTAATTCTGATTACATCAGAGAAGGCCGGGTACCCTACACCATAAGAGGGGGTTTGAAATTTTGACTTGTCTACTTAAAGATCACCAAAATCTGATAACAAGGTCTATTACGTCCCTGGGTGGGATTGAATCACCAACCTTTAGGTTAATAGCCATACACACTAACTGATTGCGCCACAGCGACACTTTGCAAAAGTACATACTGACAAAAGCTAATAAGCATTCATCTAGAACGTTTCCTAGAAAAACTTTAAAAAGTCAATAATCTGGAGAATTTTTGTAAGAAACACATTGGTACATTCCCATGATGAGTGAGTGCTTCAGGATCTCTTGCACTTACATGGGCTATTAACCAAAAGGTTCCCACCCAGTGATGTAATTGACCTTGTGATCAGATTTTGGTGATCTTTAAGTAGACAAGTCAAAATTTCAAACCCCCTCTTATGGTGTAGGGTACCTGGCCTTCTCTGACGTAATCAGAGTTAGATTTAATTAAGGTGCACAAGGGAATAGAAGGGAGCGGTTTAAGAAAAGAGAAGTGGAAACAGACAGCAAACTAGGCTGGAGAGAGACCTGAGACAAAGAGATCTGAATTATACGAGAGCCGACCAGGGGAAACACAAATTATGCAGTCAAGTTTCCCACATTTGGGGAAATCGCAGGAGCAGCACACCCAGAGTGCAATGGGTGAGCCTTTCCCTGGGAGAAGCACCTTCCTGATCATAGTATCTCACCTGGCAGGTAAGTAGGAGTTGGGCTAGTGCTGGGGAGGGTCGCTGCTCGGGTACCCCCCTGTCAAGTGAAGGAGATCCAACTGAGGCAGCACAAGGGAACTCTCGAAAGAAGAACAAGGCTAGAGGAAGATCTGAGACAAAGAAATCTGACTTTTACCAGAGCTGACCAGAGGAAAGCACAAACACAGTACCCCACTACCACCAGGAAACATTAACGCCACTGCATCCTTGCTGCTTTCTCATGTGGAAGTCTATTTAATGTGAAAACAAGGTGATATCTAATTAGCACACAGAAAAGAAAATTAAGTGAATTTTTGAAAGAAAACAATACTGTCAATATACTATTAAAACAAATTAAAATGGTAAAAGTTATTGTACTTTAAGTAAAAATAAAAGAGCAAAAATATCAATCCCAGTTTTGGATTACTTTAATTAACAAAAAAAATGCATATAGCAGAGGATAGTTTCAATCTTTCTACCTCTGGGTTATGGGCCCAGCATGCTTCCATTGCAGTACTCTGCTGCACATGTAAGTGCAAGAGATCCTGAAGCACTCACTCATCATGGGAAAGTACCAATGTGTTTCTTCATTGGTTGATGGCAGAAACATCTTACAAAAACACTCCAGATTATTGACTTTTTAAAGTTTTTCTAGGAAACGTTCTAGATGATTGTTTATTAGCCTTTGTCAGTATGTAATTTTGCAAAGTGTCGCTGTGGCGCAATCAGTTAGTGTGTATGGCTATTAACCAAAAGGTTGGTGGTTCAATCCCACCCAGGGATGTAATTGACTTTGTTATCAGATTTTGGTGATCTTTAAGTAGACAAGTCAAAATTTCAAACCCCCTGTTATGGTGTTAGGTATTTAGACTTCTCTGATGTAATCAGAGTTAGATTTGATTCAGTGATTTTATAAAAACAGCTAGGAAGCACAATTTAGCAGTGGGTTGCAGAGAAAAAGAAATATGCTGGCAAAAAAATCCAATTGAGTGATTAAACAGCTCTTGGATGGTTTTTCACCTATTACTAAATTAAACTTGCTTCATTGGAAAGGCAGCAAGATGCATCCTCATTTCAATATCTACTGAAATAATACAGGTTGACACCAGGAAACATTAACGCCACTGCATCCTTGCTGCTTTCTCATGTGGAAGTCTGTTTAATGTGAAAACAAGGTGATATCTAATTAGCACACAGGTAAGGAATTAAGAAAATCTTTATTAAAGGGTGAAGATGTTTCTCACAAAATCGTTGCCCCAATGCATCATTGAAATTCAAGCTGGAAAGATGATTTTAATATATCACTTGTACATTTTGTATTGCTCTTCTGGTGACAATGTAGTTTGTTTTTGTCAATTACCATTTTAATAATCGGGTAAAGAAAATTAATTGGATTTTTGAAAGAAAACAATACTGTCAATATACTATTAAAACAAATTAAAATGGTAAAAGTTATTGTACTTTAAGTAAAAATAAAAGAGCAAAAATATCAATCCCAGTTTTGGATTACTTTAATTAACAAAAAAAAAATGCATATAGCAGAGGATAGTTTCAATCTGCCTACCTCTGGGTTATGGACCCAGCATGCTTCCATTACAGTACTCTGCTGCACATGTAAGTGCAAGAGGTCCTGAAGCACTCACTTATCATGGGAAAGTTCCAATGTGTTTCTTCATTGGTTGATGGAAGAAACATCTTACAAAAACTCTCCACATTATTGACTTTTTAAAATGTTTCTAGGAAACGTTCTAGATGAATGCTTATTAGCATTTGTCAGTATGTACTTTTGCAAAGTGTCGCTGTGGCGCAATCAGTCTGTGTGTATGGTTATTAACCAAAAGGTTGGTGGTTCAATCCCACCCAGGGACGTAATTGACCTTGTTATCAGATTTTGGTGATCTTTAAGTAGACAAGTCAAAATTTCAAACCCCCTGTTATGGTGTAGGGTACCTGGCCTTCTCTGATGTAATCAGAGTTAGATTTGATTCAGTGATTTTATAAAAACAGCTAGGAAGCACAATTTAGCAGTGAGTTGCAGAGAAAAAGAAATATGCTGGCAAAAAAATCCAATTGAGTGATTAAACAGCTCTTCATTTTCTGGCTTTATTTTTATGCTAACAAATTTGTTCTCTGAAAAGTGTCCACAAAGCCAAGTCTCTGATTAACACCTTTGTAGGGATGGTTTTTCACCTATTACTAAATTAAACTTGCTTCATTGGAAAGGCAGCAAGATGCATCCTCATTTCAATGTCTACTGAAATAATACAGGTTGACACCAGGAAACATTAACGCCACTGCATCCTTGCTGCTTTCGCATGTGGAAGTCTGTTTAATGTGAAAACAAGGTGATATCTAATTAGCACACAGGTAAGGAATTAAGAAAATCTTTATTTAAGGGTGAAGATGTTTCTCACAAAATCGTTGCCCCAATGCATCATTGAAATTCAAGCTGGAAAGATGATTTTAATATATCACTTGTACATTTTGTATTGCTCTTCTGGTGACAATGTAGTTTGTTTTTGTCAATTACCATTATAAAAATAGGGTAAAGAAAATTAAGTGGATTTTTGAAAGAAAACAATACTGTCAATATACTATTAAAACAAATTAAAATGGTAAAAGTTATTGTACTTTAAAGTAAAAATAAAAGAGCAAAAATATCAATCCCAGTTTTGGATTACTTTAATTAACAATAAAAAATGCATATAGCAGAGGATAGTTTCAATCTGCCTACCTCTGGGTTATGGGCCCAGCATGTTTCCAATGCAGTACTCTGCTGCACATGTAAGTGCAAGAGATCCTGAAGCACTCACTCATCATGGGAAAGTACCAATGTGTTTCTTCGTTGGTTGATGGAAGAAACATCTTACAAAAACTCTCCAGATTATTGACTTTTTAAAGTTTTTCTAGGAAACGTTCTAGATGAATGCTTATTAGCCTTTGTCAGTATGTAAGTTTGCAAAGTGTCTCTGTGGCGCAATCGGTTAGTGTGTTTGGTTATTAATCAAAGGGTTGGTGGTTCAATCCCACCCAGGGATGTAATTGACCTTGTTATCAGATTTTGGTGATCTTTAAGTAGACTAGTCAAAATTTCAAACCCCCTCTTATGGTGTAGGGTACCTGGCCTTCTCTGATGTAATCAGAGTTAGATTTGATTAAGTGATTTTATAAAAAAACAGCTAGGAAGCACAATTTAGCAGTGGGTTGCAGAGAAAAAGAAATATGCTGGCAGAAAAATCCAATTGAGTGATTAAACTGCTCTTCATTTTCTGGCTTTATTTTTATGCTAACTAATTTGTTCTCTGAAAAGTGTCCACAAAGCCAAGTGTCTGATTAACATCTTTGTAGGGATGGTTTTTCACCTATTACTAAATTAAACTTGCTTCATTGGAAAGGCAGCAAGATGCATCCTCATTTCAATATCTACGGAAATAATACAGGTTGACACCAGGAAACATTAACGCCACTGCATCTTTGCTGTTTTCTCATGTGGAAGTCTGTTTAATGTGAAAACAAGGTGATATCTAATTAGCACACAGGTAAGGAATTAAGAAAATCTTTATTTAAGGGTGAAGATGTTTCTCACAAAATCGTTGCCCCAATGCATCATTGAAATTCAAGCTGGAAAGATGATTTTAATATATCACTTGTACATTTTGTATTGCTCTTCTGGTGACAATGTAGTTTGTTTTTGTCAATTACCATTTTAATAATCGGGTAAAGAAAATTAATTGGATTTTTGAAAGAAAACAATACTGTCAATATACTATTAAAACAAATTAAAATGGTAAAAGTTATTGTACTTTAAGTAAAAATAAAAGAGCACAAATATCAATCCCAGTTTTGGATTACTTTAATTAACAAAAAAAATGCATATAGCAGAGGATAGTTTCAATCTGCCTACCTCTGGGTTATGAACCCAGCATGCTTCCATTACAGTACTCTGCTGCACATGTAAGTGCAAGAGATCCTGAAGCACTCACTCATCATGGGAAAGTACCAATGTGTTTCTTCATTGGTTGATGGAAGAAACATCTTACAAAAACTCTCCAGATTATTGACTATTTAAAGTTTTTATAGGAAACGTTCTAGATGAATGCTTATTAGCCTTTGTCAGTAAGTACTTTTGCAAAGTGTCGCTGTGGCTCAATCAGTTAGTGTGTATGGCTATTAACCAAAAGGTTGGTGGTTCAACCCCACCCAGGGACATAATTGACCTTGTTATCAGATTTTGTTGATCTTTAAGTAGACAAGTCAAAATTTCGAAAACCCCTGTTATGGTGTAGGGTACCTGGCCTTCTCTGATGTAATCAGAGTTAGATTTGATTCAGTGATTTTATAAAAACAGCTAGGAAGCACAATTTAGCAGTGGGTTGCAGAGAAAAAGAAATATGCTGGCAAAAAAATCCAATTGAGTGATTAAACAGCTCTTCATTTTCTGGCTTTATTTTTATGCTAACAAATTTGTTCTCTGAAAAGTGTCCACAAAGCCAAGTATCTGATTAACATCTTTGTAGGGATGGTTTTTCACCTATTACTAAATTAAACTTGCTTCATTGGAAAGGCAGCAAGATGCATCCTCATTTCAATATCTACTGAAATAATACAGGTTGACACCAGGAAACATTAACGCCACTGCATCCTTGCTGCTTTCTCATGTGGAAGTCTGTTTAATGTGAAAACAAGGTGATATCTAATTAGCACACAGGTAAGGAATTAAGAAAATCTTTATTTAAGGGTGAAGATTTTTCTCACAAAATCGTTGCCCCAATGCATCATTGAAATTCAAGCTGGAAAGATGATTTTAATATATCACTTGTACATTTTGTATTGCTCTTCTGGTGACAATGTAGTTTGCTTTTGTCAATTACCATTTTAATAATCGGGTAAAGAAAATTAATTGGATTTTTGAAAGAAAACAATACTGTCAATATACTATTAAAACAAATTAAAATGGTAAAAGTTATTGTACTTTAAGTAAAAATAAAAGAGCAAAAATATCAATCCCAGTTTTGGATTACTTTAATTAACAAAAAAAATGCATATAGCAGAGGATAGTTTCAATCTGCCTACCTCTGGGTTATGGACCCAGCATGCTTCCATTACAGTACTCTGCTGCACATGTAAGTGCAAGAGATCCTGAAGCACTCACTCATCATGGGAAAGTACCAATGTGTTTCTTCATTGGTTGATGGAAGAAACATCTTACAAAAACTCTCCACATTATTGACTTTTTAAAATGTTTCTAGGAATCGTTCTAGATGAATGCGTATTAGTCTTTGTCAGTAAGTACTTTTGCAAAGTGTCGCTGTGGCGCAATCAGTTAGTGTGTGAGGCTATTAACCAAAAGGTTGGTGGTTCAATCCCACCCAGGGACTTAATTGACCTTGTTATCAGATTTTGTTGATCTTTAAGTAGACAAGTCAAAATTTCAAACCCCCTGTTATGGTGTAGGGTACCTGGCCTTCTCTGATGTAATCAGAGTTAGATTTGATTTAGTGATTTTATAAAAACAGCTAGGAAGCACAATTTAGCAGTGAGTTGCAGAGAAAAAGAAATATGCTGGCAAAAAAATCCAATTGAGTGATTAAACAGCTCTTCATTTTCTGGCTTTATTTTTATGCTAACAAATTTGTTCTCTGAAAAGTGTCCACAAAGCCAAGTCTCTGATTAACATCTTTGTAGGGATGGTTTTTCACCTATTACTAAATTAAACTTGCTTCATTGGAAAGGCAGCAAGATGCATCCTCATTTCAATGTCTACTGAAATAATACAGGTTGACACCAGGAAACATTAACGCCACTGCATCCTTGCTGCTTTCGCATGTGGAAGTCTGTTTAATGTGAAAACAAGGTGATATCTAATTAGCACACAGGTAAGGAATTAAGAAAATCTTTATTTAAGGGTGAAGGTGTTTCTCACAAAATCGTTGCCCCAATGCATCATTGAAATTCAAGCTGGAAAGATGATTTTAATATATCACTTGTACATTTTGTATTGCTCTTCTGGTGACAATGTAGTTTGTTTTTGTCAATTACCATTATAATAATAGGGTAAAGAAAATTAAGTGGATTTTTGAAAGAAAACAATACTGTCAATATACTATTAAAACAAATTAAAATGGTAAAAGTTATTGTACTTTAAGTAAAAATAAAAGAGCAAAAATATCAATCCCAGTTTTGGATTACTTTAATTAACAATAAAAAATGCATATAGCAGAGGATAGTTTCAATCTGCCTACCTCTGGGTTATGGGCCCAGCATGTTTCCAATGCAGTACTCTGCTGCACATGTAAGTGCAAGAGATCCTGAAGCACTCACTCATCATGGGAAAGTACCAATGTGTTTCTTCGTTGGTTGATGGAAGAAACATTTTACAAAAACTCTCCAGATTATTGACTTTTTAAAGTTTTTCTAGGAAACGTTCTAGATGAATGCTTATTAGCCTTTGTCAGTATGTAAGTTTGCAAAGTGTCTCTGTGGCGCAATCGGTTAGTGTGTTTGGTTATTAATCAAAGGGTTGGTGGTTCAATACCACCCAGGGATGTAATTGACCTTGTTATCAGATTTTGGTGATCTTTAAGTAGACAAGTCAAAATTTCAAACCCCCTCTTATGGTGTAGGGTACCTGGCCTTCTCTGATGTAATCAGAGTTAGATTTGATTAAGTGATTTTATAAAAAAACAGCTAGGAAGCACAATTTAGCAGTGGGTTGCAGAGAAAAAGAAATATGCTGGCAGAAAAATCCAATTGAGTGATTAAACAGCTCTTCATTTTCTGGCTTTATTTTTATGCTAACTAATTTGTTCTCTGAAAAGTGTCCACAAAGCCAAGTGTCTGATTAACATCTTTGTAGGGATGGTTTTTAACCTATTACTAAATTAAACTTGCTTCATTGGAAAGGCAGCAAGATGCATCCTCATTTCAATATCTACGGAAATAATACAGGTTGACACCAGGAAACATTAACGCCACTGCATCTTTGCTGTTTTCTCATGTGGAAGTCTGTTTAATGTGAAAACAAGGTGATATCTAATTAGCACACAGGTAAGGAATTAAGAAAATCTTTATTTAAGGGTGAAAATGTTTCTCACAAAATCGTTGCCCCAATGCATCATTGAAATTCAAGCTGGAAAGATGATTTTAATATATCACTTGTACATTTTGTATTGCTCTTCTGGTGACAATGTAGTTTGTTTTTGTCAATTACCATTATAATAATAGGGTAAAGAAAATTAAGTGGATTTTTGAAAGAAAACAATACTGTCAATATACTATTAAAACAAATTAAAATGGTAAAAGTTATTGTACTTTAAGTAAAAATAAAAGAGCAAAAATATCAATCCCAGTTTTGGATTACTTTAATTAACAATAAAAAATGCATATAGCAGAGGATAGTTTCATTCTGCCTACCTCTGGGTTATGGGCCCAGCATGTTTCCAATGCAGTACTCTGCTGCACATGTAAGTGCAAGAGATCCTGAAGCACTCACTCATCATGGGAAAGTACCAATGTGTTTCTTCGTTGGTTGATGGAAGAAACATCTTACAAAAACTCTCCAGATTATTGACTTTTTAAAGTTTTTCTAGGAAACATTCTAGATGAATGCTTATTAGCCTTTGTCAGTAAGTACTTTTGCAAAGTGTCGCTGTGGCGCAATCAGTTAGTGTGTACGGCTATTAACCAAAAGGTTGGTGGTTCAATCCCACCCAGGGACGTAATTGACCTTGTTATCAGATTTTGTTGATCTTTAAGTAGACAAGTCAAAATTTCGAAAACCCCTGTTATGGTGTAGGGTACCTGGCCTTCTCTGATGTAATCAGAGTTAGATTTGATTCAGTGATTTTATAAAAACAGCTAGGAAGCACAATTTAGCAGTGGGTTGCAGAGAAAAAGAAATATGCTGGCAAAAAAATCCAATTGAGTGATTAAACAGCTCTTCATTTTCTGGCTTTATTTTTATGCTAACAAATTTGTTCTCTGAAAAGTGTCCACAAAGCCAAGTATCTAATTAACATCTTTGTAGGGATGGTTTTTCACCTATTACTAAATTAAACTTGCTTCATTGGAAAGGCAGCAAGATGCATCCTCATTTCAATATCTACTGAAATAATACAGGTTGACACCAGGAAACATTAACGCCACTGCATCCTTGCTGCTTTCTCATGTGGAAGTCTGTTTAATGTGAAAACAAGGTGATATCTAATTAGCACACAGGTAAGGAATTAAGAAAATCTTTATTTAAGGGTGAAGATGTTTCTCACAAAATCGTTGCCCCAATGCATCATTGAAATTCAAGCTGGAAAGATGATTTTAATATATCACTTGTACATTTTGTATTGCTCTTCTGGTGACAATGTAGTTTGCTTTTGTCAATTACCATTTTAATAATCGGGTAAAGAAAATTAATTGGATTTTTGAAAGAAAACAATACTGTCAATATACTATTAAAACAAATTAAAATGGTAAAAGTTAATGTACTTTAAGTAAAAATAAAAGAGCAAAAATATCAATCCCAGTTTTGGATTACTTTAATTAACAAAAAAAAATGCATATAGCAGAGGATAGTTTCAATCTGCCTACCTCTGGGTTATGGACCCAGCATGCTTCCATTACAGTACTCTGCTGCACATGTAAGTGCAAGAGATCCTGAAGCACTCACTCATCATGGGAAAGTACCAATGTGTTTCTTCATTGGTTGATGGAAGAAACATCTTACAAAAACTCTCCACATTATTGACTTTTTAAAATGTTTCTAGGAATCGTTCTAGATGAATGCTTATTAGCCTTTGTCAGTAAGTACTTTTGCAAAGTGTCACTGTGGCGCAATCAGTTAGTGTGTAAGGCTATTAACCAAAAAGTTGGTGGTTCAATCCCACCCAGGGACTTAATTGATCTTGTTATCAGATTTTGGTGATCTTTAAGTAGACAAGTCAAAATTTCAAACCCCCTGTTATGGTGTAGGGTACCTGGCCTTCTCTGATGTAATCAGAGTTAGATTTGATTCAGTGATTTTATAAAAACAGCTAGGAAGCACAATTTAGCAGTGGGTTGCAGAGAAAAAGAAATATGCTGGCAGAAAAATCCAATTGAGTGATTAAACAGCTCTTCATTTTCTGGCTTTATTTTTATGCTAACTAATTTGTTCTCTGAAAAGTGTCCACAAAGCCAAGTATCTGATTAACATATTTGTAGGGATGGTTTTTCACCTATTACTAAATTAAACTTGCTTCATTGGAAAGGCAGCAAGATGCATCCTCATTTCAATATCTACTGAAATAATACAGGTTGACACCAGGAAACATTAACGCCACTGCATCCTTGCTGCTTTCTCATGTGGAAGTCTGTTTAATGTGAAAACAAGGTGATATCTAATTAGCACACAGGTAAGGAATTAAGAAAATCTTTATTTAAGGGTGAAGATGTTTCTCACAAAATCGTTGCCCCAATGCATCATTGAAATTCAAGCTGGAAAGATGATTTTAATATATCACTTGTACATTTTGTATTGCTCTTCTGGTGACAATGTAGTTTGTTTTTGTCAATTACCATTTTAATAATAGGGTAAAGAAAATTAAGTGGATTTTTGAAAGAAAACAATACTGTCAATATACTATTAAAACAAATTAAAATGGTAAAAGTTATTGTACTTTAAGTAAAAATAAAAGCTAAAATATCAATCCCAGTTTTGGATTACTTTAATGAACAAAAAAAAAATGCATATAGCAAAGGATAGTTTCAATCTGCCTACCTCTGGGTTATGGGCCCAGCATGCTTTCATTGCAGTACTCTGCTGCACATGTAAGTGCAAGAGATCCTGAAGCACTCACTCATCATGCGAAAGTACCAATGTGTTTCTTCATTGGTTGCTGGAAGAAACATCTTACAAAAACTCTCCAGATTATTGATTTTTTAAAGTTTTTCTAGGAAACGTTCTAGATGAATGCTTATTAGTCTTTGTCAGTATGTACTTTTTGCAAAGTGTCTCTGTGGCGCAATCGGTTAGTGTGTTCAGCTATTAATCAAAAGGTTGGTGGTTCAATCCCTCCCAGGGACATAATTGACCTTGTGATCAGATTTTGGTGATATTTAAGTAGACAAGTCAAAATTGCAAACCCCCTGTTATGGTGTAGGGTACCTGGCCTTCTCTGATGTAATCAGAGTTAGATTTGATTAAGTGATTTTATAAAAAAACAGCTAGGAAGCACAATTTAGCAGTGGGTTGCAGAGAAAAAGAATAATGCTGGCAGAAAAATCCAATTGAGTGATTAAACAGCTCTTCATTTTCTGGCTTTATTTTTATGATAACAAATTTGTTCTCTGAAAAGTGTCCACAAAGCCAAGTATCTGATTAACATCTTTGTAGGGATGGTTTTTCACCTATTACTAAATTAAACTTGCTTCATTGGAAAGGCAGCAAGATGCATCCTCATTTCAATATCTACGGAAATAATACAGGTTGACACCAGGAAACATTAACGCCACTGCATCTTTACTGTTTTCTCATGTGGAAGTCTGTTTAATGTGAAAACAAGGTGATATCTAATTAGCACACAGGTAAGGAATTAAGAAAATCTTTATTTAAGGGTGAAGATGTTTCTCGCAAAATCGTTGCCCCAATGCATCATTGAAATTCAAGCTGGAAAGATGATTTTAATATATCACTTGTACATTTTGTATTGCTCTTCTGGTGACAATGTAGTTTGTTTTTGTCAATTACCATTTTAATAATCGGGTAAAGAAAATTAAGTGGATTTTTGAAAGAAAACAATACTGTCAATATACTATTAAAACAAATTAAAATGGTAAAAGTTATTGTACTTTAAGTAAAAATAAAAGAGCAAAAATATCAATCCCAGTTTTGGATTACGTTAATTAACAAAAAAAAATGCATATAGCAGAGGATAGTTTCAATCTGCCTACCTCTGGGTTATGGACCCAGCATGCTTCCATTACAGTACTCTGCTGCACATGTAAGTGCAAAAGATCCTGAAGCACTCACTCATCATGGGAAAGTACCAATGTGTTTCTTCATTGGTTGATGGAAGAAACATCTTACAAAAACTCTCCACATTATTGACTTTTTAAAATGTTTCTAGGAATCGTTCTAGATGAATGCTTATTAGCCTTTGTCAGTATGTACTTTTGCAAAGTGTCGCTGTGGCGCAATCAGTTAGTGTGTAAGGCTATTAACCAAAAGGTTGGTGGTTCAATCCCACCCAGGGACTTAATTGACCTTGTTATCAGATTTTGGTGATCTTTAAGTAGACAAGTCAAAATTTCAAACCCCCTGTTATGGTGTAGGGTACCTGGCCTTCTCTGATGTAGTTAGATTTGATTCAGTGATTTTATAAAAACAGCTAGGAAGCACAATTTAGCAGTGGGTTGCAGAGAAAAAGAAATATGCTGGCAGAAAAATCCAATTGAGTGATTAAACAGCTCTTCATTTTCTGGCTTTATTTTTATGCTAACTAATTTGTTCTCTGAAAAGTGTCCACAAAGCCAAGTATCTGATTAACATATTTGTAGGGATGGTTTTTCATCTATTACTAAATTAAACTTGCTTCATTGGAAAGGCAGCAAGATGCATCCTCATTTCAATATCTACTGAAATAATACAGGTTGACACCAGGAAACATTAACGCCACTGTATCCTTGCTGCTTTCTCATGTGGAAGTCTGTTTAATGTGAAAACAAGGTGATATCTAATTAGCACACAGGTAAGGAATTAAGAAAATCTTTATTTAAGGGTGAAGATGTTTCTCACATAATCGTTGCCCCAATGCATCATTGAAATTCAAGCTGGAAAGATGATTTTAATGTATCACTTGTACATTTTGTATTGCTCTTCTGGTGACAATGTAGTTTGTTTTTGTCAATTACCATTTTAATAATCGGGTAAAGAAAATTAATTGGATTTTTGAAAGAAAACAATACTGTCAATATACTATTAAAACAAATTAAAATGGTAAAAGTTATTGTACTTTAAGTAAAAATAAAAGCTAAAATATCAATCCCAGTTTTGGATTACTTTAATGAACAAAAAAAAATGCATATAGCAAAGGATAGTTTCAATCTGCCTACCTCTGGGTTATGGGCCCAGCATGCTTCCATTGCAGTACTCTGCTGCACATGTAAGTGCAAGAGATCCTGAAGCACTCACTCATCATGCGAAAGTACCAATGTGTTTCTTCGTTGGTTGCTGGAAGAAACATCTTACAAAAACTCTCCAGATTATTGACTTTTTAAAGTTTTTTTAGGAAACGTTCTAGATGAATGCTTATTAGTCTTTGTCAGTATGTACTTTTTGCAAAGTGTCTCTGTGGCGCAATTGGTTAGTGTGTTCAGCTATTAATCAAAAAGTTGGTGGTTCAATCCCACCCAGGGACATAATTGACCTTGTGATCAGATTTTGGTGATATTTAAGTAGACAAGTCAAAATTGCAAACCCCCTCTTATGGTGTAGGGTACCTGGCCTTCTCTGATGTAATCAGAGTTAGATTTGATTAAGTGATTTTATAAAAAAAACAGCTAGGAAGCACAATTTAGCAGTGGGTTGCAGAGAAAAAGAAAAATGCTGGCAGAAAAATCCAATTGAGTGATTAAACAGCTCTTCATTTTCTGGCTTTATTTTTATGATAACAAATTTGTTCTCTGAAAAGTGTCCACAAAGCCAAGTATCTGATTAACATTTTTGTAGGGATGGTTTTTCACCTATTACTAAATTAAACTTGCTTCATTGGAAAGGCAGCAAGATGCATCCTCATTTCAATATCTACGGAAATAATACAGGTTGACACCAGGAAACATTAACGCCACTGCATCTTTGCTGTTTTCTCATGTGGAAGTCTGTTTAATGTGAAAACAAGGTGATATCTAATTAGCACACAGGTAAGGAATTAAGAAAATCTTTATTTAAGGGTGAAGATGTTTCTCACAAAATCGTTGCCCCAATGCATCATTGAAATTCAAGCTGGAAAGATGATTTTAATATATCACTTGTACATTTTGTATTGCTCTTCTGGTGACAATGTAGTTTGTTTTTGTCAATTACCATTTTAAAAATCGGGTAAAGAAAATTAATTGGATTTTTGAAAGAAAACAATACTGTCAATATACTATTAAAACAAATTAAAATGGTAAAAGTTATTGTACTTTAAGTAAAAATAAAAGCTAAAATATCAATCCCAGTTTTGGATTACTTTAATGAACAAAAAAAAAATGCATATAGCAAAGGATAGTTTCAATCTGCCTACCTCTGGGTTATGGGCCCAGCATGCTTCCAGTGCAGTACTCTGCTGCACATGTAAGTGCAAGAGATCCTGAAGCACTCACTCATCATGCGAAAGTACCAATGTGTTTCTTCATTGGTTGCTGGAAGAAACATCTTACAAAAACTCTCCAGATTATTGACTTTTTAAAGTTTTTCTAGGAAACGTTCTAGATGAATGCTTATTAGTCTTTGTCAGTATGTATTTTTTGCAAAGTGTCTCTGTGGCGCAATCGGTTAGTGTGTTCAGCTATTAATCAGAAGGTTGGTGGTTCAATCCCACCCAGGGACGTAATTGACCTTGTGATCAGATTTTGGTAATATTTAAGTAGACAAGTCAAAATTGCAAAACCCCTCTTATGGTGTAGGGTACCTGGCCTTCTCTGATGTAATCAGAGTTAGATTTGATTAAGTGATTTTATAAAAAAAACAGCTAGGAAGCACAATTTAGCAGTGGGTTGCAGAGAAAAAGAAAAATGCTGGCAGAAAAATCCAATTGAGTGATTAAACAGCTCTTCATTTTCTGGCTTTATTTTTATGATAACAAATTTGTTCTCTGAAAAGTGTCCACAAAGCCAAGTATCTGATTAACATCTTTGTAGGGATGGTTTTTCACCTATTACTAAATTAAACTTGCTTCATTGGAAAGGCAGCAAGATGCATCCTCATTTCAATATCTACGGAAATAATACAGGTTGACACCAGGAAACATTAACGCCACTGCATCTTTGCTGTTTTCTCATGTGGAAGTCTGTTTAATGTGAAAACAAAGTGATATCTAATTAGCACACAGGTAAGGAATTAAGAAAATCTTTATTTAAGGGTGAAGATGTTTCTCACAAAATCGTTGCCCCAATGCATCATTGAAATTCAAGCTGGAAAGATGATTTTAATATATCACTTGTACATTTTGTATTGCTCTTCTGGTGACAATGTAGTTTGTTTTTGTCAATTACCATTTTAATAATCGGGTAAAGAAAAGTAATTGGATTTTTGAAAGAAAACAATACTGTCAATATACTATTAAAACAAATTAAAATGGTAAAAGTTATTGTACTTTAAGTAAAAATAAAAGAGCAAAAATATCAATCCCAGTTTTGGATTACTTTAATTAACAAAAAAAAAATGCATATAGCAGAGGATAGTTTCAATCTGCCTACCTCTGGGTTATGGACCCAGCATGCTTTCATAACAGTACTCTGCTGCACATGTAAGTGCAAGAGATCCTGAAGCACTCACTCATCATGGGAAAGTACCAATGTGTTTCTTCATTGGTTGATGGAAGAAACATCTTACAAAAACTCTCCAGATTATTGACTATTTAAAGTTTTTATAGGAAACGTTCTAGATGAATGCTTATTAGCCTTTGTCAGTATGTACTTTTTCAAAGTGTCGCTGTGGCGCAATCAGTTAGTGTGTACAGCTATTAACCAAAAGGTTGGTGGTTCAATCCCACCCAGGGACATAATTGACCTTGTTATCAGATTTTGTTGATCTTTAAGTAGACAAGTCAAAATTTCGAAAACCCCTGTTATGGTGTAGGGTACCTGGCCTTCTCTGATGTAATCAGAGTTAGATTTGATTCAGTGATTTTATAAAAACAGCTAGGAAGCACAATTTAGCAATGGGTTGCAGAGAAAAAGAAATATGCTATCAAAAAAATCCAATTGAGTGATTAAACAGCTCTTCATTTTCTGGCTTTATTTTTATGCTAACAAATTTGTTCTCTGAAAAGTGTCCACAAAGCCAAGTCTCTGATTAACACCTTTGTAGGGATGGTTTTTCACCTATTACTAAATTAAACTTGCTTCATTGGAAAGGCAGCAAGATGCATCCTCATTTCAATATCTACTGAAATAATACAGGTTGACACCAGGAAACATTAACGCCACTGCATCCTTGCTGCTTTCTCATGTGGAAGTCTGTTTAATGTGAAAACAAGGTGATATCTAATTAGCACACAGGTAAGGAATTAAGAAAATCTTTATTTAAGGGTGAAGATGTTTCTCACAAAATCGTTGCCCCAATGCATCATTGAAATTCAAGCTGGAAAGATGATTTTAATATATCACTTGTACATTTTGTATTGCTCTTCTGGTGACAATGTAGTTTGTTTTTGTCAGTTACCATTTTAATAATCGGGTAAAGAAAATTAATTGGATTTTTGAAAGAAAACAATACTGTCAATATACTATTAAAACAAATTAAAATGGTAAAAGTTATTGTACTTTAAGTAAAAATAAAAGCTAAAATATCAATCCCAGTTTTGGATTACTTTAATGAACAAAAAAAATGCATATAGCAGAGGATAGTTTCAATCTGCCTACCTCTGGGTTATGGACCCAGCATGCTTCCATTACAGTACTCTGCTGCACATGTAAGTGCAAGAGATCCTGAAGCACTCACTCATCATGGGAAAGTACCAATGTGTTTCTTCATTGGTTGATGGAAGAAACATCTTACAAAAACTCTCCACATTATTGACTTTTTAAAATGTTTCTAGGAATCGTTCTAGATGAATGCTTATTAGCCTTTGTCAGTAAGTACTTTTGCAAAGTGTCGCTGTGGCGCAATCAGTTAGTGTGTAAGGCTATTAACTAAAAGGTTGGTGGTTCAATCCCACCCAGGGACTTAATTGACCTTGTTATCAGATTTTGGTGATCTTTAAGCAGACAAGTCAAAATTTCAAACCCCCTGTTATGGTGTAGGGTACCTGGCCTTCTCTGATGTAATCAGAGTTAGATTTGATTCAGTGATTTTATAAAAACAGCTAGGAAGCACAATTTAGCAGTGGGTTGCAGAGAAAAAGAAATATGCTGGCAGAAAAATCCAATTGAGTGATTAAACAGCTCTTCATTTTCTGGCTTTATTTTTATGCTAACTAATTTGTTCTCTGAAAAGTGTCCACAAAGCCAAGTATCTGATTAACATATTTGTAGGGATGGTTTTTCACCTATTACTAAATTAAACTTGCTTCATTGGAAAGGCAGCAAGATGCATCCTCATTTCAATATCTACTGAAATAATACAGGTTGACACCAGGAAACATTAACGCCACTGCATCCTTGCTGCTTTCTCATGTGGAAGTCTGTTTAATGTGAAAACAAGGTGATATCTAATTAGCACACAGGTAAGGAATTAAGAAAATCTTTATTTAAGGGTAAAGATGTTTCTCACAAAATCATTGCCCCAATGCATCATTGAAATTCAAGCTGGAAAGATGATTTTAATATATCACTTGTACATTTTGTATTGCTCTTCTGGTGACAATGTAGTTTGTTTTTGTCAATTACCATTTTAATAATAGGGTAAAGAAAATTAAGTGGATTTTTGAAAGAAAACAATACTGTCAATATACTATTAAAACAAATTAAAATGGTAAAAGTTATTGTACTTTAAGTAAAAATAAAAGCTAAAATATCAATCCCAGTTTTGGATTACTTTAATGAACAAAAAAAAAATGCATATAGCAGAGGATAGTTTCAATCTGCCTACCTCTGGGTTATGGGCCCAGCATGCTTCCATTGCAGTACTCTGCTGCACATGTAAGTGCAAGAGATCCTGAAGCCCTCACTCATCATGCGAAAGTACCAATGTGTTTCTTCATTGGTTGCTGGAAGAAACATCTTACAAAAACTCTCCAGATTATTGACTTTTAAAGTTTTTCTAGGAAACGTTCTAGATGAATGCTTATTAGTCTTTGTCAGTATATTCTTTTTGCAAAGTGTCTCTGTGGCGCAATCGGTTAGTGTGTTCAGCTATTAATCAAAAGGTTGGTGGTTCAATCCCACCCAGGGACGTAATTGACCTTGTGGTCAGATTTTGGTGATATTTAAGTAGACAAGTCAAAATTGCAAACCCCCTCTTATGGTGTAGGGTACCTGGCCTTCTCTGATGTAATCAGAGTTAGATTTGATTAAGTGATTTTATAAAAAAACAGCTAGGAAGCACAATTTAGCAGTGGGTTGCAGAGAAAAAGAAAAATGCTGGCAGAAAAATACAATTGAGTGATTAAACAGCTCTTCATTTTCTGGCTTTATTTTTATGATAACAAATTTGTTCTCTGAAAAGTGTCCACAAAGCCAAGTCTCTGATTAACACCTTTGTAGGGATGGTTTTTCACCTATTACTAAATTAAACTTGCTTCATTGGAAAGGCAGCAAGATGCATCCTCATTTCAATATCTACTGAAATAATACAGGTTGACACCAGGAAACATTAACGCCACTGCATCCTTGCTGCTTTCTCATGTGGAAGTCTGTTTAATGTGAAAACAAGGTGATATCTAATTAGCACACAGGTAAGGAATTAAGAAAATCTTTATTTAAGGGTGAAGATGTTTCTCACAAAATCGTTGCCCCAATGCATCATTGAAATTCAAGCTGGAAAGATGATTTTAATATATCACTTGTACATTTTGTATTGCTCTTCTGGTGACAATGTAGTTTGTTTTTGTCAGTTACCATTTTAATAATCGGGTAAAGAAAATTAATTGGATTTTTGAAAGAAAACAATACTGTCAATATACTATTAAAACAAATTAAAATGGTAAAAGTTATTGTACTTTAAGTAAAAATAAAAGCTAAAATATCAATCCCAGTTTTGGATTACTTTAATGAACAAAAAAAAATGCATATAGCAGAGGATAGTTTCAATCTGCCTACCTCTGGGTTATGGACCCAGCATGCTTCCATTACAGTACTCTGCTGCACATGTAAGTGCAAGAGATCCTGAAGCACTCACTCATCATGGGAAAGTACCAATGTGTTTCTTCATTGGTTGATGGAAGAAACATCTTACAAAAACTCTCCACATTATTGACTTTTTAAAATGTTTCTAGGAATCGTTCTAGATGAATGCTTATTAGCCTTTGTCAGTAAGTACTTTTGCAAAGTGTCGCTGTGGCGCAATCAGTTAGTGTGTAAGGCTATTAACCAAAAGGTTGGTGGTTCAATCCCACCCAGGGACTTAATTGACCTTGTTATCAGATTTTGGTGATCTTTAAGCAGACAAGTCAAAATTTCAAACCCCCTGTTATGGTGTAGGGTACCTGGCCTTCTCTGATGTAATCAGAGTTAGATTTGATTCAGTGATTTTATAAAAACAGCTAGGAAGCACAATTTAGCAGTGGGTTGCAGAGAAAAAGAAATATGCTGGCAGAAAAATCCAATTGAGTGATTAAACAGCTCTTCATTTTCTGGCTTTATTTTTATGCTAACTAATTTGTTCTCTGAAAAGTGTCCACAAAGCCAAGTATCTGATTAACATATTTGTAGGGATGGTTTTTCACCTATTACTAAATTAAACTTGCTTCATTGGAAAGGCAGCAAGATGCATCCTCATTTCAATATCTACTGAAATAATACAGGTTGACACCAGGAAACATTAACGCCACTGCATCCTTGCTGCTTTCTCATGTGGAAGTCTGTTTAATGTGAAAACAAGGTGATATCTAATTAGCACACAGGTAAGGAATTAAGAAAATCTTTATTTAAGGGTAAAGATGTTTCTCACAAAATCATTGCCCCAATGCATCATTGAAATTCAAGCTGGAAAGATGATTTTAATATATCACTTGTACATTTTGTATTGCTCTTCTGGTGACAATGTAGTTTGTTTTTGTCAATTACCATTTTAATAATAGGGTAAAGAAAATTAAGTGGATTTTTGAAAGAAAACAATACTGTCAATATACTATTAAAACAAATTAAAATGGTAAAAGTTATTGTACTTTAAGTAAAAATAAAAGCTAAAATATCAATCCCAGTTTTGGATTACTTTAATGAACAAAAAAAAAATGCATATAGCAAAGGATAGTTTCAATCTGCCTACCTCTGGGTTATGGGCCCAGCATGCTTCCATTGCAGTACTCTGCTGCACATGTAAGTGCAAGAGATCCTGAAGCACTCACTCATCATGCGAAAGTACCAATGTGTTTCTTCATTGGTTGCTGGAAGAAACATCTTACAAAAACTCTCCAGATTATTGACTTTTTAAAGTTTTTCTAGGAAACGTTCTAGATGAATGCTTATTAGTCTTTGTCAGTATATTCTTTTTGCAAAGTGTCTCTGTGGCGCAATCGGTTAGTGTGTTCAGCTATTAATCAAAAGGTTGGTGGTTCAATCCCACCCAGGGACGTAATTGACCTTGTGATCAGATTTTGGTGATATTTAAGTAGACAAGTCAAAATTGCAAACCCCCTCTTATAGTGTAGGGTACCTGGCCTTCTCTGATGTAATCAGAGTTAGATTTGATTAAGTGATTTTATAAAAAAACAGCTAGGAAGCACAATTTAGCAGTGGGTTGCAGAGAAAAAGAAAAATGCTGGCAGAAAAATACAATTGAGTGATTAAACAGCTCTTCATTTTCTGGCTTTATTTTTATGATAACAAATTTGTTCTCTGAAAAGTGTCCAAAAAGCCAAGTATCTGATTAACATATTTGTAGGGATGGTTTTTCACCTATTACTAAATTAAACTTGCTTCATTGGAAAGGCAGCAAGATGCATCCTCATTTCAATATCTACTGAAATAATACAGGTTGACACCAGGAAACATTAACGCCACTGCTTCCTTGCTGCTTTCTCATGTGGAAGTCTGTTTAATGTGAAAACAAGGTGATATCTAATTAGCACACAGGTAAGGAATTAAGAAAATCTTTATTTAAGGGTAAAGATGTTTCTCACAAAATCATTGCCCCAATGCATCATTGAAATTCAAGCTGGAAAGATGATTTTAATATATCACTTGTACATTTTGTATTGCTCTTCTGGTGACAATGTAGTTTGTTTTTGTCAATTACCATTTTAATAATAGGGTAAAGAAAATTAAGTGGATTTTTGAAAGAAAACAATACTGTCAATATACTATTAAAACAAATTAAAATGGTAAAAGTTATTGTACTTTAAGTAAAAATAAAAGCTAAAATATCAATCCCAGTTTTGGATTACTTTAATGAACAAAAAAAAATGCATATAGCAAAGGATAGTTTCAATCTGCCTACCTCTGGGTTATGGGCCCAGCATGCTTCCATTGCAGTACTCTGCTGCACATGTAAGTGCAAGAGATCCTGAAGCACTCACTCATCATGCGAAAGTACCAATGTGTTTCTTCATTGGTTGCTGGAAGAAACATCTTACAAAAACTCTCCAGATTATTGACTTTTTAAAGTTTTTCTAGGAAACGTTCTAGATGAATGCTTATTAGTCTTTGTCAGTATATTCTTTTTGCAAAGTGTCTCTGTGGCGCAATCGGTTAGTGTGTTCAGCTATTAATCAAAAGGTTGGTGGTTCAATCCCACCCAGGGACGTAATTGACCTTGTGATCAGATTTTGGTGATATTTAAGTAGACAAGTCAAAATTTCAAAAACCCCTGTTATGGTGTAGGGTACCTGGCCTTCTCTGATGTAATCAGAGTTAGATTTGATTCAGTGATTTTATAAAAACAGCTAGGAAGCACAATTTAGCAGTGGTTTGCAGAGAAAAAGAAATATGCTGGCAAAAAAATCCAATTGAGTGATTAAACAGCTCTTCATTTTCTGGCTTTATTTTTATGCTAACAAATTTGTTCTCTGAAAAGTGTCCACAAAGCCAAGTATCTGATTAACATCTTTGTAGGGATGGTTTTTCACCTATTACTAAATTAAACTTGCTTCATTGGAAAGGCAGCAAGATGCATCCTCATTTCAATATCTACTGAAATAATACAGGTTGACACCAGGAAACATTAACGCCACTGCATCCTTGCTGCTTTCTCATGTGGAAGTCTGTTTAATGTGAAAACAAGGTGATATCTAATTAGCACACAGGTAAGGAATTAAGAAAATCTTTATTTAAGGGTGAAGATGTTTCTCACAAAATCGTTGCCCCAATGCATCATTGAAATTCAAGCTGGAAAGATGATTTTAATATATCACTTGTACATTTTGTATTGCTCTTCTGGTGACAATGTAGTTTGTTTTTGTCAATTACCATTTTAATAATAGGGTAAAGAAAATTAAGTGGATTTTTGAAAGAAAACAATACTGTCAATATACTATTAAAACAAATTAAAATGGTAAAAGTTATTGTACTTTAAGTAAAAATAAAAGAGCAAAAATATCAATCCCAGTTTTGGATTACTTTAATTAACAAAAAAAATGCATATAGCAGAGGATAGTTTCAATCTGCCTACCTCTGGGTTATGGGCCCAGCATGCTTCCATTGCAGTACTCTGCTGCACATGTAAGTGCAAGAGATCCTGAAGCACTCACTCATCATGGGAAAGTACCAATGCGTTTCTTCATTGGTTGATGGAAGAAACATCTTACAAAATCTCTCCAGATTATTGACTTTTTAAAGTTTTCTAGGAATTGTTCTAGATGAATGCTTATTAGCCTTTGTCAGTATGTACTTTTGCAAAGTGTCTCTGTGGTGAAATCGGTTAGTGTGTTTGGTTATTAACCAAAGGGTTGGTGGTTCAATCCCACCCAGGGATGTTATTGACCTTGTCATCAGATTTTGGTGATCTTTAAGTAGACAAGTCAAAATTTCAAACCCCCTCTTATGGTGTAGGGTACCTGGCCTACTCTGATGTAATCAGAGTTAGATTTGATTAAGTGATTTTATCAAAAAACAGCTAGGAAGCACAATTTAGCAGTGGGTTGCAGAGAAAATGAAATATGCTGGCAGAAAAATCCAATTGAGTGATTAAACAGCTCTTCATTTTCTGGCTTTATTTTTATGCTAACAAATTTGTTCTCTGAAAAGTGTCCACAAAGCCAAGTATCGGATTAACATCTTTGTAGGGATGGTTTTTCACCTATTACTAAATTAAACTTGCTTCATTGGAAAGGCAGCAAGATGCATCCTCATTTCAATATCTACTGAAATAATACAGGTTGACACCAGGAAACATTAACGCCACTGCATCCTTGCTGCTTTCTCATGTGGAAGTCTGTTTAATGTGAAAACAAGGTGATATCTAATTAGCACACAGGTAAGGAATTAAGAAAATCTTTATTTAAGGGTGAAGATGTTTCTCACAAAATCGTTGCCCCAATGCATCATTGAAATTCAAGCTGGAAAGATGATTTTAATATATCACTTGTACATTTTGTATTGCTCTTCTGGTGACAATGTAGTTTGTTTTTGTCAATTACCATTTTAATAATCGGGTATAGAAAATTAAGTGGATTTTTGAAAGAAAACAATACTGTCAATATACTATTAAAACATATTAAAATGGTAAAAGTTATTGTACTTTAAGTAAAAATAAAAGAGAAAAAATATCAATCCCAGTTTTGGATTACTTTAATTAACAAAAAAAAAATGCATATAGCAGAGGATAGTTTCAATCTGCCTACCTCTGGGTTATGAACCCAGCATGCTTTCATTACAGTACTCTGCTGCACATGTAAGTGCAAGAGATCTTGAAGCACTCACTCATCATGGGAAAGTAACAATGTGTTTCTTCGTTGGTTGATGGAAGAAACATCTTACAAAAACTCTCCAGATTATTGACTTTTAAAAGTTTTTCTAGGAAACGTTCTAGATGAATGCTTATTAGCCTTTGTCAGTATGGACTTTTGCAAAGTGTCTCTGTGGCGCAATTGGTTAGTGTGATTGGTTATTAACCAAAGGGTTGGTGGTTCAATCCCACCCAGGGATGTAATTGACCTTGTTATCAGATTTTGGTGATCTTTAAGTAGACAAGTCAAAATTTCAAAAACCCCTGTTATGGTGTAGGGTACCTGGCCTTCTCTGATGTAATCAGAGTTAGATTTGATTCAGTGATTTTATAAAAACAGCTAGGAAGCACAATTTAGCAGTGGTTTGCAGAGAAAAAGAAATATGCTGGCAAAAAAATCCAATTGAGTGATTAAACAGCTCTTCATTTTCTGGCTTTATTTTTATGCTAACAAATTTGTTCTCTGAAAAGTGTCCACAAAGCCAAGTATCTGATTAACATCTTTGTAGGGATGGTTTTTCACCTATTACTAAATTAAACTTGCTTCATTGGAAAGGCAGCAAGATGCATCCTCATTTCAATATCTACTGAAATAATACAGGTTGACACCAGGAAACATTAACGCCACTGCATCCTTGCCGATGATAACCTCAAGTTGGGTCATTCGGTGCTGCAGAGTCATACGCACTCTTCCACCCGTTCAAGAGCTTTGGTATAACCCCATGGTTCTTAATGTGACCCCAGCATCCTCTAGGTCGTATGAGAAAATAGGATTTTAATACCTACCGGTAAATCCTTTTCTCTTAGTCTGTAGAGGATGCTGGGCACCCGTCCCAGTCCATACTGTGTCTGCAGTTATTACTTGTGGTTATACACATGTTGTGTTATGGTTCTGGTCAGCTTTTTGCTGCAATTGTTCATGCCGTTGGCTTGTGTTCTGTTGAATGCCACGTTCTGCGGCATGCTTAAGGTGTGAGCTGGTAAGATGCTCACCTTAGTTTAACAATAAATCCTTTCCTCTAAATGTCCGTCTCCCTGGGCACAGTTCCTATAACTGGAGTCTGGAGGAGGGGCATAGAGGGAGGAACCAGTTCACACCCTTTGATAGTCTTAAAGTGCCCATGTCTCTTGCGGATCCCGTCTATACCCCATGGTTCTTAATGTGACCCCAGCATCCTCTACGGACTAAGAGAAAAGGATGCCCTTGCGCACTATCCTGACTTCTCCTCCCGTCTGCTTACTTTGTGCCTTCCAACGCACAATGCGAACTACAGGTGGTGCTGCAGGGCCCACACCCTTTTACTTGCCTTACAGAACAGCTCTGGAGCTGTTACAGTGCCCAGCTGCTGCAAGAAATCAGCTTGAATGCTTCAGGGGATGGGGCATGGCCAACATGAGCCCCACACCAAAGGAGGGTGTGGGTGTTTAATGAGAACTAGGGGTCATCCAAGCACTGCAAAAGGCCGCCATGCCCTGCACGCCCCTTTTCTCTTTTCATATGCAGATGAGGGTTCCAGCCAACTTTGGCCCACTGCTTGGATAACATCACTGTATGCAAATCCGTCTGCTGCAGACCTTCCCCCAGGAATGCTTGTACTTGATGTTGCATATGGTTTGATATTTGATGGTGCTTCAGTATTAGGCAGCCTTCCGCCCTCCCATGTTCATCTGAAAAGATGTGGTCTCCCTGCAGTTGTTGTCCCCAGACGAGAGTTCCCTTGTGCTTCCTCAGTTGAATCTCCTTAACTTGACGGGGGAGGGGCTGCCCGAGCAGCCACCCTCCCCAGCCCTATCCCAACTCATACTTATTTTGCATATGAGATCTCTTGATCATGAAGATTGTTCTCACAGGGTGAGGTTCATCCATTATATTTTAAAATAGGAAGGTACAAATTACATATTTGAATTGCATTTATGTGCTGGATTCAAATGTCCCCCCCCCCCCCTTCCATTCTCAATTGTGCCCGTCAGCAGCTATTCTAAGGTTGCTGCCAATGGGTGTGACACATTAATTTCTTCTGTGGGGTACACTGGACTCCACAAGGATTCACATTGGGGTGTAGAGTAGGATCTTGATCTGAGGCACCAACCGGCTCAAAGCTTTTGACTGTTCCCAAGATGCTCAGTGCATTCTCCTCTATAACCCCGCTTCCATGAACAGGGAGCTCAGTTTGTAGTTGGTGCCTTCAGTAGCAGGCCACTTAACAGGGGCCTGCCTCAGGCAGCCTATTCTTAGCTATAAATTTTGACAAGAAAAGAAGAACTTGTTTTATGAGAATCTACAAGGGCTGCAGCAGGCTAGGTCTAATAGACATCTTTACTGCAGCTTCATCACTCCCAGCGGCGCTGTATACTCCCATGCCCTGGTTGCTGGGTCACTGCAGCGGAGGCTCCGGTTTCATCCTAAGGTCAGTCACACACACACCACCCTTCCGGATCACGAGGCCGCTGATGAAGGGGAGCGTGGCCGTAGGGGGTGGACCGTGTGCGCACTGGCGTGGACACTGATTACTGGGCAGCCGCTCCACTAGCCACCAGGTACAGTTAAGGAGCACAGGTCTGGGGGTTTTTCTCCTATATTAACCCAATTTTGTACTGCCCGCAGCGCATTGTGATAGGTAATAGGGCCTGATTCAGGTTGGATTGCAATCACAATAAGCGATCCAACTGCAAAAATTGCTAAGAGCATACGCATGTGCCTGCATTTTCTGTGGCACCCCGCAGAGAATGCGATCGCCTCTGCCTGTCAATCGGGGCGGGGGGGGGGGATAGGTGGGTCAGCAACACTCCATTTCCAAGTCAGGGATGGAGCGGTGCGGGGGCAAGGCTTCAAAATGGGGTCTGCAACGGAGGAGACACAGGGGGCGTGGTCACAGCGGCTGTATGACATCACATTCAGCCGCTGTGATCACAAAAATGGTGGCGGCTTCCTGCGCGCACATACAGTCTGCACCAGCAGGAGGCTACATCATTTTTTATGATCACGCTGCACTGCAGTGCGACTGCAATTACAGCATGGTCAAGAAGGGAGGCGTCATGCTGGGTGGCCATGCCCTTTCACTGTGCAGGAGCCAGCACCGCTCACACACTAGTCCCCGGGTGCAGCCCCCAACCCCCGGGACACCCGGAGCAACAAAATGTAGATTCAGGCCACCAGGCCACGCCCCTACCTATGAAACCATGCCTCCTTTTTACCATTGCGCTGCTTATCTGCGCGCACTGCATTACAATCTCCCTCGCCACCTCTCTGGGTGTCACCAGTGATAGTGACACCTCAGCCATGCTTGTAGCAGCTGGTCCTAAGATCTACGCCTCAAGCCCTGAGTGTTTGCCCTTGTGACTTGTTGATCATCATAGCGAAGCAGATGCTTACAGAAAACTGCAGGGGCTTAGATTGAAAATAAAAAAATTGATAGGTATAAGGTAGAGAGGAGCGGGTTCGGTTCTCCGAGAACCGAATTCCCCACGAACTCCACGTTGTTTACACTGGTCCGAGGCAGGCTCGGTTGTTCCCGCCTGACTCGGAAAACCTGAAAAAGGGAAAATGTCATCATCCCGCTGTCGGATTCTCGCGAGATTCGGATTCCATATAAAGAGCTGCGCGTTGCCGCCATTTTTACTCGTGCATTGAAGATAGAGCGGAATGGACGTGGCTATGTTCTCTCAGTGGAAATCTCAATATCAGTGCTCAGTATCAGTGGTTACTTATTGCTGCTCAGTAATACTAGTAGTGTGTCTCTCCTGCTCAGTGTCAGTTCTCAGTAGTATCCTCATCAGTGCTCAGTATCACTGCTCATTGTCTTGTGCTGCATTGTGGTGCTCAGCATACTACAGTACATTACTAATAGTCCAGTGCTGCATCTTGCTGCTCAGTGTCAGTTCTAGTATCCTCATCAGTGCTCACTATCACTGTTCATTGCATTTTGGTTTTCTGTATACTACAGTAACATAGTAATATAGTAACATATAGTAACATAGTTTTTGAGGTTGAATAGAGGCAAATTGCCCATCGTGTTCAACCTGTTTTAAGTTGTGATGATTCTACATACTTGCTGAATAATGTTTTATGACTAGTTAGCTACTATAACTCATGTTACCCCCGGATTAACCATGTTGATATTTTAAGTATTATAACCTTGGATAGCTTTTTCATTCAGAAATGTATCCATTCCTTTTTTAAATCCAATTACAGAGTCCACCATTACCACCTTCCCTGGCAGGGAATTCCACATCCTGATTGCCCTAACAGTGAAGATCATAGTATCTCACCTGGCAGGTAAGTAGGAGTTGGGCTAGAGCTGTGGAGGATTGCTGCTCGGGCACCCCCTGTCAAGTGAAGGAGATCCAACTGAGGCAGCACAAGGGAACTCTCGAAAGAAGAACAAGGCTAGAGGAAGATCTGAGACAAAGAAATCTGACTTTTACCAGAGCTGACCAGAGGAAAGCACAAACACAGTCCCCCACTACCACAAATAATGCAGTCGAGTTTCCCACATTTGGGGAAATCACAGGGGTCAGCATACCCAGAATGCAATGAATGAACCTCACCCTGGGAGAACAATCTTCATGACCATGGTATCTCCTATGCAAAATAAGTATGATTTGGGATAGGGCTGGGGAGGGCCGCTGCTCAGGCACATCTCTGTCAAGTAAAGGAGATTCAACTGAGGCAGCACAAGGGAACTCTCATCTGGGGACAACAACTGCAGGGAGAACACATATTTTCAGATGAAAATCTTGGTCATGCTCTGGTTTCTCTTCAGAACGAACAAATCTTTCGCCTTTTACTAAAGATTTCCGTGGAGAGGAGCAAAACTGAGTTTTACCTCAATTTTTGCATGCCCCATCTTTTTGGGGTTTCTTTTATCGGTTTAAAGATAGAATGAGTGTGCTTTAATGAAAGCTCATTTGCATAGAAATTACAGTAAATGTTTGTTTCTTTTCAAACAGAACTTTCTTGACCATGCTACTTGCTTGAAAGATCTGGGAGCACATGGAATACAGTACAAACCATGCTTATAGCAAGGAGAAGCCAGGTGAGAAATCTGCTTTCTTTTAAATTGGGCGCTCACTTTGATCTGAATGAGGACTGCTGGCATGGCACTCAGGCGACAGGTGGAATCTTGGTCATGCTCTGGTTTCTCTTCAGAACTAACAAATATTTCGCCTTTTATTAAAGATTTCCGTGGAGAGGAGCAAAACTGAGTTTTATCTCAATTTTTGCATGCCCCATATTATTGGGGTTTCTTTTATCAGTTTAAAGACAGAACGAGTGTGCTTTCTTGTTAGCTTTAATGTAAGTTTATTTGTATAACAATGACAGTAAATGTCTGTTTCTTTTCAAGCAGAACTTTCTTGACCATACTAATTGCTTGAAAGATCTGGGAGCACATGGAAAAGAGTACAAACCATGCTTATAGCAAGGGGAAGCCTGGTGAGAAATCTGCTTTCTTTCTTTCAAATTGGGTGCTCACTTTGAGCTGAATGAGGACTGCTGGCATCAGGGCCGGCTCTAGGCATGTTCGAATAGAGCGGCCGCGCAGGGCGCCACCCTTAATGGGCGCCACGCGCTGGCGCCGCCATATTCGATGCTGGAGCCGGCCCTGTGTGTGTGCTGCTGCAGCATTTGGCGGTCGCGCTGTGTATGCGCGCTGCGCGGCGCCGGTATCTAACATCAGACGCCGGTGCCGCGCATAGCCCGCCTGCACAAGTGGCCGCCCACCCGCCCGCCAGCCCGGACCCAGGCTCAGGCTCACTCGCCCGGCCTCCCGCCCGCCCGCCCGCCAGCGCTCCCACACAGGCGGACAGCAGTACTCCTCCCCAGCGCGCAGGTATTTTTTTTTTTTTGGGGGGGGGGAGATCCGCACTGTGGGGGCATTTCTGGCACACAGGGGGCATTTTTGGTTATGTGGGGGCATTTCTGGCACTGTGGGGGCATTTCTGGCTCTGTGGGGGGCATTTCTGGCACTGTGGGGGCATTTCTGGCACTGTGGGGGCATTGCATATCTGGCTCTGTGGGGGCATATTTGGCACTGTGGGGACATATCTGGCCCTGTGGGGGCATATCAGGCACTGTGGGGACATTTCTGGCACTGTGGGGGCATTTCTGGCACTGTGTGGGCATTTCTGGCACTGTGGGGGCATTTCTGGCACTGTGGGGGCATTTATCTGGCTCTGTGGGGGCATTTATCTGGCTCTGTGGGGGCATTTATCTGGCACTGTGGGGGCATTTCTGGCACTGTGGGGGCATTTCTGGCACTGTGGGGACATATCAGGCACTGTGGGGGCATATCTGGCACTGTGGGGGCATATCTGGCACTGTGGGGGCATTTCTGGCACTGTGGGGGCATTTCTGGCACTGTGGGGGCATTTATCTGGCTCTGTGGGGGCATTTATCTGGCACTGTGGGGGCATTTATCTGGCACTGGGGGCATTTATCTGGCACTGTGGGGGCATTTCTGGCACCGTGGGGGCATATCTGGCACTGTGGGGGCATATCTGGCACTGTGGGGACATATCTGGCACTGTGGGGGCATTTATCTGGCTCTGTGGGGGCATTTATGTATCAGGCACCGTGGGGGCATTTATGTATCAGGCACCGTGGGGGCATTTATGTATCATGCACCGTGGGGGCATTTATGTATCATGCACCGTGGGGGCATTTATGTATCAGGCACCGTGGGGACATTTATGTATCTGGCACCGTGGGGGCATTTATGTATCTGGCACCGTGGGGGCATTTATGTATCTGGCACCGTGGGGGCATTTATGTATCAGGCACCGTGGGGGCATTTATGTATCTGGCACCGTGGGGGCATTTATGTATCTGGCACCGTGGGGGCATTTATGTATCTGGCACCGTGGGGGCATTTCTTGCACTGTGGGGGCATTTCTTGCACTGTGGGGACATTTCTTGCACTGTGGGGGCATATCTTGCACTGTGAGGGCATTAATGTATGTGGCACTGTGGGGGCATATCTGCGCTGTGGGGGCATTTATCCATCTGGAACTGTGTGGCCATTTATGTAGCTGGCACTGCTGGGGGGCATGTCACGTGTAGCTGGCACTGCTGGGGGGCATGTCATGTGTAGCTGGCACTGCTGGGGGGCATATCATGTAGTGTTCCCGCTAGGCGTCTGTGGCTGGGCAGTGTGTCTCAGTGCTCTACCTGGCGCAATGTGTCTAACGTGCTCTTATAGGAGGTTCTACCTGGTGCAATGTGTATTAGCTGCACTACTGTGTGGTGTAATGTGAATTGCCACTATAATGTGGCTACGCACCTTCCCCACGAAGTAACTCCCCTAAATTTTTGCTGCGCGCCTTTGGCGCGCACTGTCCATGCTTTAGCGTGTGGAAATGGGAACAACAAGCATTACAGTATGTACATCATTTTGCCCACCTAACTTAAAAATGTGCCCTCCCTGTGATCAGCAACCTGCCCTAAAAAGTGAACACTAGCACGTGTAGCTGGCACTGCTGGAGGGCATGTCATGTGTAGCTGGCACTGCTGGGGGACGAGACCACGCCCACTTTTTCAAGAGGCCACGCCCACTTTTCCAAGGGCGCGCGCATGGGGGGGGGGGCACTTTTACATTTTCTCGCTCAGGGTGCTAGTAGGCCTGGAGCCGGCCCTGGCTGGCATGGCACTCAGGCGACAGGTGGAATCTTGGTCATGCTCTGGTTTCTCTTCAGAACGAACAAATCTTTCGCCTTTTACTAAAGATTTCCGTGGAGAGGAGCAAAACTGAGTTTTATCTCAAATTTTGCATGCCCCATCTTATTGGGGTTTTATTTTATCGGTTTAAAGATAGAACGAGTGTGCTTTAATGTAAGCTCATTTGCATAGAAATGACAGTAAATGTTTGTTTCTTTTCAAACAGAACTTTCTTGACTATACTAATTGCTTGAAAGATCTGGGAACACATGGAAAAAAATACAAACCATGTTTATAGCTAGGGGAAGCCTGGTGAGAAATCTGCTTTCTTTCTTTCAAATTGGGTGCTCACTTTGAGCTGAATAAGAACTGCTGGCATGGCACTCAGGCGACAGGTGGAATCTTGGTCATGCTCTGGTTTCTCTTCAGAACGAACAAATCTTTCGCCTTTTACTAAAGATTTCCGTGGAGAGGAGCAAAACTGAGTTTTATCTCATTTTTTCCTTGCCCCATCTTATTGGGGTTTTATTTTATCTGTTTAAAGATAGAACGAGTGTGCTTTAATGTAAGCTCATTTGCATAGAAATTACAGTAAATGTTTGTTTCTTTTCAAACAGAACTTTCTTGACCACACTAATTGCTTGAAAGATCTGGGAGCACATGGAAAAGAGTACAAACCATGTTTATAGCAAGGGTAAGCCTGGTGAGAAATCTGCTTTCTTTCATTCAAATTGGGTGCTCACTTTCAGCTGAATGAGAACTGCTGGCATGGCACTCAGGCGACAGGTGGAATCTTGGTCATGCTCTGGTTTCTCTTCAGAACTAACAAATATTTCGCCTTTTATTAAAGATTTCCGTGGAGAGGAGCAAAACTGAGTTTTATCTCAATTTTTGCATGCCCCATATCATACCTCCCAACTGTCCCGATTTTCGCGGGACAGTCCCGTTTTTTGGGGACTGTCCCGCTGTCCCACCTGCGGGCCGCAGTGTCCCGCGGTGGGGAGGACAGTTGGGAGGCTCTGTCTGTCGCTGCCCTGCTTAGCAGAGCAGCGGTGAATAGACGCTGTGCGCATGCGCACAGCGTCTATTCACTGAAGTCAGAGGGAGAGGTGGCATGCCAGCGGCTCACAGAGCGCTGGGCATGCCCCCTCAGTGCCGAAAACGGGGGCGTGACTCGCGATCGCGGGTCCTCCCGCGAAGTCACACCCCCTTTTACTTAGGCCACGCTGCAATTGTTCATGCCGTTGGCTTGTGTTCTGTTGAATGCCACGTTCTGCGGCATGCTTAAGGTGTGAGCTGGTAAGATGCTCACCTTAGTTTAACAATAAATCCTTTCCTCGAAATGTCCGTCTCCCTGGGCACAGTTCCTATAACTGGAGTCTGGAGGAGGGGCATAGAGGGAGGAGCCAGTTCACACCCTTTGATAGTCTTAAAGTGCCCATGTCTCTTGCGGATCCCGTCTATACCCCATGGTTCTTAATGTGACCCCAGCATCCTCTACGGACTAAGAGAAAAGGATGCCCTTGCGCACTATCCTGACTTCTCCTCCCGTCTGCTTACTTTGTGCCTTCCAACGCACAATGCGAACTACAGGTGGTGCTGCAGGGCCCACACCCTTTTACTTGCCTTACAGAACAGCTCTGGAGCTGTTACAGTGCCCAGCTGCTGCAAGAAATCAGCTTGAATGCTTCAGGGGATGGGGCATGGCCAACATGAGCCCCACACCAAAGGAGGGTGGGGGTGTTTAATGAGAACTAGGGGTCATCCAAGCACTGCAAAAGGCCGCCATGCCCTGCACGCCCCTTTTCTCTTTTCATATGCAGATGAGGGTTCCAGCCAACTTTGGCCCACTGCTTGGATAACATCACTGTATGCAAATCCGTCTGCTGCAGACCTTCCCCCAGGAATGCTTGTACTAGATGTTGCATATGGTTTGATATTTGATGGTGCTTCAGTATTAGGCAGCCTTCCGCCCTCCCATGTTCATCTGAAAAGACGTGGACTCCCTGCAGTTGTTGTCCCCAGACGAGAGTTCCCTTGTGCTTCCTCAGTTGAATCTCCTTAACTTGACGGGGGAGGGGCTGCCAGAGCAGACACCCTCCCCAGCCCTATCCCAACTCATACTTATTTTGCATATGAGATTTCTTGATCATGAAGATTGTTCTCACAGGGTGAGGTTCATCCATTATATTTTAAAATAGGAAGGTACAAATTACATATTTGAATTGCATTTATGTGCTGGATTCAAATGTCCCCCCCCCCTTCCATTCTCAATTGTGCCCGTCAGTAGCTATTCTAAGGTTGCTGCCAATGGGTGTGACACATTAATTTCTTCTGTGGGGTACACTGGACTCCACAAGGATTCACATTGGGGTGTAGAGTAGGATCTTGATCTGAGGCACCAACCGGCTCAAAGCTTTTGACTGTTCCCAAGATGCTCAGTGCATTCTCCTCTATAACCCCGCTTCCATGAACAGGGAGCTCAGTTTGTAGTTGGTGCCTTCAGTAGCAGGCCACTTAACAGGGGCCTGCCTCAGGCAGCCTATTCTTAGCTATAAATTTTGACAAGAAAAGAAGAACTTGTTTTATGAGAATCTACAAGGGCTGCAGCAGGCTAGGTCTAATAGACATCTTTACTGCAGCTTCATCACTCCCAGCGACGCTGTATACTCCCGTGCCCTGGTTGCTGGGTCACTGCAGCGGAGGCTCCGGTTTCATCCTAAGGTCAGTCACACACACACCACCCTTCCGGATCACGAGGCCGCTGTTGAAGGGGAGCGTGGCCGTAGGGGGTGGACCGTGTGCGCACTGGCGTGGACACTGATTACGGGGCAGCCGCTCCACTAGCCACCAGGTACAGTTAAGGAGCACAGGTCTGGGGGTTTTTCTCCTATATTAACCCAATTTTGTACTGCCCGCAGCGCATTGTGATAGGTAATAGGGCCTGATTCAGGTTGGATTGCAATCACAATAAGCGATCCAACTGCAAAAATTGCTAAGAGCATACGCATGTGCCTGCATTTTCTGCGGCACCCCGCAGAGAATGCGATCGCCTCTGCCTGTCAATCGGGGCGGGGGGGGGGGATAGGTGGGTCAGCAACACTCCATTTCCAAGTGAGGGATGGAGCGGTGCGGGTGCAAGGCTTCAAAATGGGGTCTGCAATGGAGGAGACACAGGGGGCGTGGTCACAGCGGCTGTATGACATCACATTCAGCCGCTGTGATCACAAAAATGGTGGCGGCTTCCTGCGCGCACATACAGTCTGCACCAGCAGGAGGCTACACCATTTTTTATGATCACGCTGAACTGCAGTGCGACTGCAATTACAGCATGGTCAAGAAGGGAGGCGTCATGCTGGGTGGCCATGCCTTTTCACTGTGCAGGAGCCAGCACCGCTCACACACTAGTCCCCGGGTGCAGTCCCCAACCCCCGGGACACCCGGAGCAACAAAATGTAGATTCAGGCCACCAGGCCACGTCCCTACCTATGAAACCATGCCTCCTTTTTACCATTGCGCTGCTTATCTGCGCGCACTGCATTACAATCTCCCTCGCCACCTCTCTGGGTGTCACCAGTAATAGTGACACCTCTGCCATGCTTGTAGCAGCTGGTCCTAAGATCTACGCCTCAAGCCCTGAGTGTTTGCCCTTGTGACTTGTTGATCATCATAGCGAAGCAGATGCTTACAGAAAACTGCAGGGGCTTAGATTGAAAATAAAAAAATTGATGGGTATAAGGTAGAGAGGAGCGGGTTCGGTTCTCCGAGAACCGAATTCCCCACGAACTCCACGTGGTTTACACTGGTCCGAGGCAGGCTCGGTTGTTCCCGCCTGACTCGGAAAACCTGAACAAGGGAAAATGTCATCATCCCGCTGTCGGATTCTCGCGAGATTCGGATTCCATATAAAGAGCTGCGCGTTGCCGCCATTTTTACTCGTGCATTGAAGAGAGAGCGGAATGGACGTGGCTATGTTCTCTCAGTGGAAATCTCAATAGCAGTGCTCAGTATCAGTGGTTACTTATTGCTGCTCAGTAATACTAGTAGTGTGTCTCTCCTGCTCAGTGTCAGTTCTCAGTAGTATCCTCATCAGTGCTCAGATCACTGCTCATTGTCTTGTGCTGCATTGTGGTGCTCAGCATACTACAGTACATTACTAATAGTCCAGTGCTGCATCTTGCTGCTCAGTGTCAGTTCTAGTATCCTCATCAGTGCTCACTATCACTGTTCATTGCATTTTGGTTTTCTGTATACTACAGTAACATAGTAATATAGTAACATAGTTTTTGAGGTTGAATAGAGGCAAATTGCCCATCGTGTTCAACCTGTTTTAAGTTGTGATGATTCTACATACTTGCTGAATAATGTTTTATGACTAGTTAGCTACTATAACTCATGTTACCCCCGGATTAACCATGTTGATATTTTAAGTATTATAACCTTGGATAGCTTTTTCATTCAGAAATGTATCCATTCCTTTTTTAAATCCAATTACAGAGTCCGCCATTACCACCTTCCCTGGCAGGGAATTCCACATCCTGATTGCCCTAACAGTGAAGATCATAGTATCTCACCTGGCAGGTAAGTAGGAGTTGGGCTAGAGCTGTGGAGGATTGCTGCTCGGGCACCCCCTGTCAAGTGAAGGAGATCCAACTGAGGCAGCACAAGGGAACTCTCGAAAGAAGAACAAGGCTAGAGGAAGATCTGAGACAAAGAAATCTGACTTTTACCAGAGCTGACCAGAGGAAAGCACAAACACAGTCCCCCACTACCACAAATAATGCAGTCGAGTTTCCCACATTTGGGGAAATCACAGGGGTCAGCATACCCAGAATGCAATGAATGAACCTCACCCTGGGAGAACAATCTTCATGACCATGGTATCTCCTATGCAAAATAAGTATGATTTGGGATAGGGCTGGGGAGGGCCGCTGCTCAGGCACATCTCTGTCAAGTAAAGGAGATTCAACTGAGGCAGCACAAGGGAACTCTCATCTGGGGACAACAACTGCAGGGAGAACACATATTTTCAGATGAAAATCTTGGTCATGCTCTGGTTTCTCTTCAGAACGAACAAATCTTTCGCCTTTTACTAAAGATTTCCGTGGAGAGGAGCAAAACTGAGTTTTACCTCAATTTTTGCATGCCCCATCTTTTTGGGGTTTCTTTTATCGGTTTAAAGATAGAATGAGTGTGCTTTAATGAAAGCTCATTTGCATAGAAATTACAGTAAATGTTTGTTTCTTTTCAAACAGAACTTTCTTGACCATGCTACTTGCTTGAAAGATCTGGGAGCACATGGAATACAGTACAAACCATGCTTATAGCAAGGAGAAGCCAGGTGAGAAATCTGCTTTCTTTCAAATTGGGCGCTCACTTTGATCTGAATGAGGACTGCTGGCATGGCACTCAGGCGACAGGTGGAATCTTGGTCATGCTCTGGTTTCTCTTCAGAATGAACAAATCTTTCGCCTTTTATTAAAGATTATCCGTGGAGAGGAGCAAAACTGAGTTTTATCTCAATTTTTGCATGCCCCATATTATTGGGGTTTCTTTTATCAGTTTAAAGACAGAACGAGTGAGCTTTCTTGTTGGCTTTAATGTAAGTTTATTTGTATAACAATGACAGTAAATGTCTGTTTCTTTTCAAGCAGAACTTTCTTGACCATACTAATTGCTTGAAAGATCTGGGAGCACATGGAAAAGAGTACAAACCATGCTTATAGCAAGGGGAAGCCTGGTGAGAAATCTGCTTTCTTTCTTTCATATTGGGTGCTCACTTTGAGCTGAATGAGGACTGCTGGCATGGCACTCAGGCGACAGGTGGAATCTTGGTCATGCTCTGGTTTCTCTTCAGAACGAACAAATCTTTCGCCTTTTACTAAAGATTTCCGTGGAGAGGAGCAAAACTGAGTTTTATCTAAATTTTTGCATGCCCCATATTATTGGGGTTTCTTTTATCTGTTTAAAGACAGAACGAGTGTGCTTTCTTGTTAGCTTTAATGTAAGTTGCCATAGATGCAGTGAAACACGCGTGTAGGGCACGGCGTGTCCTCGTGTATTTGACTCATGTGAAATGTTATAAAACAAAAATATATGATTATGATGTTAGCTGTTAGTCTCCACTAATAGGGAATAGAAGCTGAGCTATAAGAAAGGAATACACTAGATATGATGTCACTTAGCAATTACAATGTCTAAAGTGCATACAGATAGCTACTAATAACTCTTGATAAGAAAGTATATCAGTGTGGGTATATTTATATGATGGGATATTGGGACTAGTGAATATATATCACTCCTGCTGTCCAGATTGGCAATAACCAGACAATTATGATAAGAGTAGAGATGTCACATGGGCTGCTATAGATATTAATTTAATGCTGTATGTGTCATTTGTTACAAATGGATACATTTTCTATGAGTCAGCCTAGCAGCTGCATGTTCTAACAGAACACTATCCTCACACAGAATCTGCTAACCTTGAGATAACTAAATGACAGTGTGTAACAGTCTCTTTACTATAAGACTGTTACAAAGTAATATATATATTTGAAGTCAGTCTAGCAGCTGTGTGTTCCAGCAGTTTATAAGACAAAGAAAATCTCCTATTGTGGAATCTAGACACATGGGACTGCTGGCCTGTGTCATACTATTTCTATGTAATACCAGTAACATGTATATAACTGTTACATAATTGTTACAAATGGATAAATCTTTGAGTCAGCCTAGCAGCTGCATGTCCTAACAGGACACCATAAATCCTTTACAGTGTAACAAATTGATTGGTAACACTTAAAGGCTGGAGAGCAGTTATATGCCTTACTAGCATACTCAATATACCACATTATTACACCAGTTACCACGATTATTGACAGCGCATTTGATATATTATATTACCCTCACACTGAGTCTGTTTACCTTTAGATAACTAAGTGACCGAATATGTAACAGTTTCTCTATCATAAGACTGTTACAAAGTGAGATAGATATATTTGGAAGTCAGTCAAACAGCTGTGTGTTTCAGCGGTTTATAAGAAAATTCCTCATTGTGGAATCTGGACCACTAAGGGTTATTATATATATAGCACATGGAATTGCCACATCTCCCTATATGATAATTTCATTACACTGTAACATAATAAGAATTAACTCTTTAACAGTGTAAATAGAGAGTAATGAATCTCTGACACATGGAATATATTATTTCTTAGATGAATTGGATAAACCATTATGACAGACACTTTGCTTCCTAATAAGAATTGAGGTGGCTATACCTCTAAGGAAAGCATTATTGCCTACGCCTAGATCAGATTAAATAAGATCTGGCTGAATATATGAAGGAAGGTTGCTATTTATATGAGAATTGGAATTGCTATATTCCTTAAGGCAACCCCACCGATTGATATATGTTGTCAATTAAGTATATCTGAACGGCTATATCTGGACCAGATTTAATAAGATCTGGCTGATTATATGAAGGAGGGCTGCTATTTATATTGGAATTGCCATATTCCTTAAGGCAACCGCACCTGTTGGTATATCTCGCCAATTAACTATATCTAAACAGCTAAATTAAAGGTATTCATCATTTTTTTAGTTTGGATATTAATAAATATGATCTTTCCATGATGCATAGAGATTTCCCTATCAAGTGATTCCTTATCCGATATAGAAAGCTATCCCCCTATGGTATTGAATTTAGGAATATAGTCTTAGGGGACACAGAGAAATAAGTGATCCCCATCTACCTAAGCACCCCACAAATTGGAGGTTAGCTTACCGGTTATACTCAATCACCCCCACAAATTCGCCAATGGGGATGGCTTCCCGGGAGGTAACCCCTATTGAGTGAAGGGAGTATATAGGATACGACCCAGTGGTACCTGACGACATAGATACTAACAGCTATTTAATAACATTACGCTAGAAAGTGATTATTAGCAACATATATATCTATATAAACAACCCCGCCAGGGTTGTGCCTTCAAAAATAATCACACATGGACACGCTTTTTAAACCTTTTTTTCACATCTCTTTATTCTTCTTATGCACATGTATGTTAGTTCTGTGATTTTAACCTTTATGTTTCACTGCAGTTTGGGATAATAATATTAATATTTATCCAATTTTAATACATACTTAATAAAGGTTATATTTTATGATTCATTCATTCTGTCCAGTGCGTCAACAGTGCAGATTTCTTCTTGTTTTTTCTCCCAAATTCTATAACAATGACAGTAAATGTTGTTACTTTTCAAACAGAACTTTCTTGACCATGCTACTTGCTTGAAAGATCTGGGAGCACATGGAAAACAGTACAAACCATGCAGTATCACAAGAGCCTTTATTTGATCTTTCATGAAGATAGAGCAGAATTGAGGACACGTCAACAATTTCTGCCGAAGGTGGTTCATCTTTCCACATGGTGCCTTTGGCCACTGACACCTTCGTTGAGTCAAAGTCTCTGGCTGTGGTCAGAACTTTGAAAATTTATGTCACCAGAACGGTTCAGATTAGGAAAACAGAGGCTCTGTTTGTCCTGTATGCTCCCAACAGGATTGGGTGTCCTGCTTCCATGTAGACCATTATGCGCTGGATCTGTGGTAAGATTCAGCATGCTCATTCCACGGCAGGATTGCCGTTACTGAAATAGGTGAAGACCCATTCTACTAGAAAGGTGGGTTCATCCTGGGCAGCTGGTCGGGGAGTCTCGGCATTGCAATTTTGCCGAGCAGCTATTTAGTAAACACTTTTGCTAAGTTTTACAAGTTTGATACCTTGGCTGATGATAACCTCAAGTTGGGTCATTCGGTGCTGCAGAGTCGTACGCACTCTCCCACCCGTTCAAGAGCTTTGGTATAACCCCATGGTTCTTAATGTGACCCCAGCATCCTCTAGGTCGTATGAGAAAATAGGATTTTAATACCTACCGGTAAATCCTTTTCTCTTAGTCCGTAGAGGATGCTGGGCACCCGTCCCAGTCCATACTGTGTCTGCAGTTATTACTTGTGGTTATACACATGTTGTGTTATGGTTCTGGTCAGCTTTTTGCTGCAATTGTTCATGCCGTTGGCTTGTGTTCTGTTGAATGCCACGTTCTGCGGCATGCTTAAGGTGTGAGCTGGTAAGATGCTCACCTTAGTTTAACAATAAATCCTTTCCTCGAAATGTCCGTCTCCCTGGGCTCAGTTCCTATAACTGGAGTCTGGAGGAGGGGCATAGAGGGAGGAGCCAGTTCACACCCTTTGAAAGTCTTAAAGTGCCCATGTCTCTTGCGGATCCCGTCTATACCCCATGGTTCTTAATGTGACCCCAGCATCCTCTACGGACTAAGAGAAAAGGATGCCCTTGCGCACTATCCTGACTTCTCCTCCCGTCTGCTTACTTTGTGCCTTCCAACGCACAATGCGAACTACAGGTGGTGCTGCAGGGCCCACACCCTTTTACTTGCCTTACAGAACAGCTCTGGAGCTGTTACAGTGCCCAGCTGCTGCAAGAAATCAGCTTGAATGCTTCAGGGGATGGGGCATGGCCAACATGAGCCCCACACCAAAGGAGGGTGGGGGTGTTTAATGCGAACTAGGGGTCATCCAAGCACCGCAAAAGGCCGCCATGCCCTGCATGCCCCTTTTCTCTTTTCATATGCAGATGAGGGTTCCAGCCAACTTTGGTCCACTGCTTGGATGACATCACCGTATGCAAATCCGTCTTCTGCAGACCTTCCCCCTGGAATGCTTGTACTAGTTGTTGCATATGGTTTGATATTTGATGGTGCTTCAATATTAGGCAGCCTTCCACCCTCCCATGTTCATCTGAACAGATGTGGTCTCCCTGCAGTTGTTGTCCCCAGACGAGAGTTCCCTTGTGCGTCCTCAGTTGAATCTCCTTAACTTGACGGGGGAGGGGCTGCCCGAGCAGCCACCCTCCCCAGCCCTATCCCAACTCTTACTTATTTTGCATATGAGATCTCTTGATCATGAAGATTGTTCTCACAGGGTGAGGTTCATCCATTATATTTTAAAATAGGAAGGTACAAATTACATATTTGAATTGCATCTATGTGCTGGATTCAAATGTCCCCCCCCCCCCTTCCTTTCTCAATTGTGCCCGTCAGCAGCTATTCTAAGGTTGCTGCCAATGGGTGTGACACATTAATTTCTTCTGTGGGGTACACTGGACTCCACAAGGATTCACATTGGGGTGTAGAGTAGGATCTTGATCTGAGGCACCAACCGGCTCAAAGCTTTTGACTGTTCCCAAGATGCTCAGTGCATTCTCCTCTATAACCCCGCTTCCATGAACAGGGAGCTCAGTTTGTAGTTGGTGCCTTCAGTAGCAGGCCTCTTAACAGGGGCCTGCCTCAAGCAGCCTATTCTTAGCTATTAATTTTGACAGGAAAAGAAGAACTTGTTTTATGAGAATCTACAAGGGCTGCAGCAGGCTAGGTCTAATAGACATCTTTACTGCAGCTTCATCACTCCCAGCGGCGCTGTATACTCCCGTGCCCTGGTTGCTGGGTCACTGCAGCGGAGGCTCCAGTTTCTTCCTAAGGTCAGTCACACACACACCGCCCTTCCGGATCACGAGGCCGCTGATGAAGGGGAGCGTGGCCGTAGGGGGTGGACCGTGTGCGCACTGGCGTGGACACTGATTACTGGGCAGCCGCTCCACTAGCCACCAGGTACAGTTAAGGAGCACAGGTCTGGGAGTTTTACTCCTATATTAACCCAATTTTGTACTGCCCGCAGCGCATTGTGATAGGTAATAGGGCCTGATTCAGGTTGGATTGCAATCACAATAAGCGATCCAACTGCAAAAATTGCTAAGAGCATACGCATGTGCCTGCATTTTCTGCGGCACCCCGCAGAGAATGCGATCGCCTCTGCCTGTCAATCGGGGCGGGGGGGGGGGGAGAGGGGGGTCAGCAACACTCCATTTCCAAGTCAGGGATGGAGCGGTGCGGGGGCAAGGCTTCAAAATGGGGTCTGCAACGGAGGAGACACAGGGGGCGTGGTCACAGCGGCTGTATGACATCACATTCAGCCGCTGTGATCACAAAAATGGTGGCGGCTTCCTGCGCGCACATACAGTCTGCACCAGCAGGAGGCTACACCATTTTATATGATCACGCTGAACTGCAGTGCGACTGCAATTACAGCATGGTCAAGAATGGAGGCGTCATGCTCGGTGGCCATGCACTGTCACTGTGCAGGAGCCAGCACCGCACACACACTAGTCCCCGGGTGCAGCCCCCAACCCCCGGGACACCCGGAGCAACAAAATGTAGATTCAGGCCACCAGGCCACGCCCCTACCTATGAAACCATGCCTCCTTTTTACCATTGCACTGCTTATCTGCACGCACTGCATTACAATCTCCCTCGCCACCTCTCTGGGTGTCACCAGTGATAGTGACACCTCTGCCATGCTTGTAGCAGCTGGTCCTAAGATCTACGCCTCAAGCCCTGAGTGTTTGCCCTTGTGACTTGTTGATCATCATAGCGAAGCAGATGCTTACAGAAAACTGCAGGGGCTTAGATTGAAAATAAAAAAATTGATGGGTATAAGGTAGAGAGGAGCGGGTTCGGTTCTCCGAGAACCGAATTCCCGACGAACTCCACGTGGTTTACACTGGTCCGAGGCAGGCTCGGTTGTTCCCGCCTGACTCGGAAAACCTGAACAAGGGAAAATGTCATCATCCCGCTGTCGGATTCTCGCGAGATTCGGATTCCATATAAAGAGCTGCGCGTTGCCGCCATTTTTACTCGTGCATTGAAGAGAGAGCGGAGAGGACGTGGCTATGTTCTCTCAGTGGAAATCTCAATATCAGTGCTCAGTATCAGTGGTTACTTATTGCTGCTCAGTAATACTAGTAGTGTGTCTCTCCTGCTCAGTGTCAGTTCTCAGTAGTATCCTCATCAGTGCTCAGTATCACTGCTCATTGTCTTGTGCTGCATTGTGGTGCTCAGCATACTACAGTACATTACTAATAGTCCAGTGCTGCATCTTGCTGCTCAGTGTCAGTTCTAGTATCCTCATCAGTGCTCACTATCACTGCTCATTACATTGTGGTGTTCTGTATACTACAGTAACATAGTAATATAGTAACATATAGTAACATAGTTTTTGAGGTTGAATAGAGGCAAATTGCCCATCGTGTTCAACCTGTTTTAAGTTGTGATGATTCTACATACTTGCTGAATAATGTTTTATGACTAGTTAACTACTATAACTCATGTTACCCCCGGATTAACCATGTTGATATTTTAAGTATTATAACCTTGGATAGCTTTTTCATTCAGAAATGTATCCATTCCTTTTTTAAATCCAATTACAGAGTCCGCCATTACCACCTTCCCTGGCAGGGAATTCCACATCCTGATTGCCCTAACAGTGAAGATCATAGTATCTCACCTGGCAGGTAAGTAGGAGTTGGGCTAGAGCTGTGGAGGATTGCTGCTCGGGCACCCCCTGTCAAGTGAAGGAGATCCAACTGAGGCAGCACAAGGGAACTCTCGAAAGAAGAACAAGGCTAGAGGAAGATCTGAGACAAAGAAATCTGACTTTTACCAGAGCTGACCAGAGGAAAGCACAAACACAGTCCCCCACTACCACAAATAATGCAGTCGAGTTTCCCACATTTGGGGAAATCACAGGGGTCAGCATACCCAGAGTGCAATGAATGAACCTCACCCTGGGAGAACAATCTTCATGACCATGGTATCTCCTATGCAAAATAAGTATGATTTGGGATAGGGCTGGGGAGGGCCGCTGCTCAGGCACATCTCTGTCAAGTAAAGGAGATTCAACTGAGGCAACACAAGGGAACTCTCATCTGGGGACAACAACTGCAGGGAGAACACATATTTTCAGATGAACATGGGAGGGCAGAAGGCTGCCTAATACTGAAGCACCCCCAAACAACAAACCAAATGCAACTACTAGTGCAAGCATTCCTGGGGGAAGGCCTGCAGCAGATGGATTTGCATATGGTGATGTCATCCAAGCAGTGGGTCAAAGTTGGCTTCAACCCTCGTCTGCATATGAAAATAAAAATGGGGTGTGCAGGGCATGGCGGCCTTTTGCGGCGCTTGGATGACCCCTAGTTTGCATTAAACACCTCCACCTTCCTTCGGTGTGGGGCTCATGTTGGCTATGCCCCAGCCCCTGAAGCATTCAAGCTGATTTCTTGCAGCAGCTGGGCACTGTAACAGCTCCAGAGCTGCTCTGTAAAGCAAGTAAAAGGGTGTGGGCCCTGCAGCACTACCTGTAGTTTGCATTGTGCTTTGGAAGGCACAAAGTAAGCAGACGGGAGAAGTCAGGATAGTGCACAAGGGCATAGAAGGGAGCGGCTCAAGAAAAGAGAAGTGGAAACAGACAGCAAACTAGGCTGGAGAGAGACCTGAGACAAAGAGATCTGAATTATACGAGAGCCGACCAGAGGAAACACAAATTATGTAATCAAGTGTCCCACATTTGGGGAAATCGTAGGAGCAGCACACCCAGAGTGCATTGGGTGAGCCTTGCCCTGGGAGAAGCACCTTCCTGATCATAGTATCTCACCTGGCAGGTAAGTAGGAGTTGGGCTAGAGCTGGGGAGGGTCGCTGTTCGGGCACCCCCCTGTCAAGTGAAGGAGCTCCAACTGAGGCAGCACAAGGAAACTCTCGAAAAAAGAACAAGGCTAGAGGAAGATCTGAGACAAAGAAATCTGACTTTTACCAGAGCTGACCAGAGGAAAGCACAAACACAGTCCCCCACTACCACAAATAATGCAGTCGAGTTTCCCACATTTGGGGAAATCACAGGGGTCAGCATACCCAGAATGCAATGAATGAACCTCACCCTGGGAGAACAATCTTCATGACAATGGTATCTCCTATGCAAAATAAGTATGATTTGGGATAGGGCTGGGGAGGGCCGCTGCTCAGGCACATCTCTGTCAAGTAAAGGAGATTCAACTGAGGCAGCACAAGGGAACTCTCATCTGGGGACAACAACTGCAGGGAGAACACATATTTTCAGATGAACATGGGAGAGCAGAAGGCTGCCTAATACTGAAGCACCCCCAAACAACAAACCAAATGCAACAACTAGTACAAGCATTCCTGGGAAAAGGTCTGCAGAAGACGGATTTGCATACGGTGATGTCATCCAAGCAGTGGGCCAAAGTTGGCTGGAACCCTCATCTGCATATGAAAAGAGAAAAGGGGTATGCAGGGCATGGCGGCCTTTTGCGGCGCTTGGATGACCCTTAGTTCGCATTAAACACCTCCACCCTCCGTCGGTGTGGGGCTCATGTTGGCTATGCCCCAGCCCCTGAAGCATTCAAGCTGATTTCTTGCAGCAGCTGGGCACTGTAACAGCTCCAGAGCTGCTCTGAAAGGCAAGTAAAAGGGTGTGGGCCCTGCAGCACTACCTGTAGTTTGCATTGTGCGTTGGAAGGCACAAAGTAAGCAGACAGGAGAAGTCAGGAGAGTGCACAAGGGCATAGAAGGCAGCGGCTCAAGAAAAGAGAAGTGGAAACAGACAGCAAACTAGGCTGGAGAGAGACCTGAGACAAAGAGATCTGAATTATACGAGAGCCGACCAGGGGAAACACAAATTATGCAGTCAAGTTTCCCACATTTGGGGAAATCGCAGGAGCAGCACACCCAGAGTGCAATGGGTGAGCCTTGCCCTGGGAGAAGCACCTTCATGATCATAGTATCTCACCTGGCAGGTATGTAGGAGTTGGGCTAGAGCTGGGGAGGGTCGCTGCTTGGGTACCCCCCTGTCAAGTGAAGGAGATCAAACTGAGGCAGCACAATGGAACTCTCGAAAGAAGAACAAGGCTAGAGGAAGATCTGAGACAAAGAAATCTGACTTTTACCAGAGCTGACCAGAGGAAAACACAAACACAGTCCCCCACTACCACAAATAATGCAGTTGAGTTTCCCACATTTGGGGAAATCACAGGGGTCAGCATACCCAGAATGCAATGAATGAACCTCACCCTGGGAGAACAATCTTTATGACCATGGTATCTCCTATGCAAAATAAGTATGATTTGGGAAAGGGCTGGGGAGGGCCGCTGCTCAGGCACATCTCTGTCAAGTAAAGGAGATTCAACTGAGGCAGCACAAAGGAACTCTCATCTGGGGACAACAACTGCCGGGAGAACACATATTTTCAGATGAACATGGGAGGGCAGAAGGCTGCCTAATACTGAAGCACCCCCAAACAACAAACCAAATGCAACAACTAGTTCAAGCATTCCTGGGGGAAGGTCTGCAGAAGACGGATTTGCATACAGTGATGTCATCCAAGCAGTGGGCCAAAGTTGGCTGGAACCCTCATCTGCATATGAAAAGAGAAAAGGGGTATGCAGGGCATGGCGGCCTTTTGCGGCGCTTGGATGACCCTTAGTTCGCATTAAACACCCCCACCCTCCTTCGGTGTGGGGCTCATGTTGGCCATGCCCCAGCCCCTGAAGCATTCAAGCTGATTTCTTTCAGCAGCTTGGCACTGTAACAGCTCCAGAGCTGCTCTGTAAGGCAAGTAAAAGGGTGTGGGCCCTGCAGCACTACCTGTAGTTTGCATTGTGCATCGGAAGGCACAAAGTAAGCAGACAGGAGGAGAAGTCAGGATAGTGCACAAGGGTGTAGAAGGGAGGGGCTCAAGAAAAAAGAAGTGGAAACAGACAGCAAACTAGGCTGGAGAGAGACCTGAGACAAAGAGATCTGAATTATATGAGAGCCGACTAGGGGAAACACAAATTATGCAGTCAAGTTTCCCACATTTGGGGAAATCGCAGGGGCAGCACACCCAGAGTGCAATGGGTGAGCCTTGCCCTGGGAGAAGCAACTTCATGATCATAGTATCTAACCTGGCAGGTAAGTAGGAGTTGGGCTAGAGCTGGGGAGGGTCGCTGCTCGGGCACCCCCCTGTCAAGTGAAGGAGATCCAACTGAGGCAGCACAAGGGAACTCTTGAAAGAAGAACAAGGCTAGAGGAAGATCTGAGACAAAGAAATCTGACTTTTACCAGAGCTGACCAGAGGAAAGCACAAACACAGTCCCCCACTACCACAAATAATGCAGTTGAGTTTCCCACATTTGGGGAAATCACAGAGGTCAGCATACCCAGAATGCAATGAATGAACCTAACCCTGGGAGAACAATCTTCATGACCATGTTATCTCCTATGCAAAATAAGTATGATTTGGGATAGGGCTGGGGAGGGCCGCTGCTCAGGCACATCTCTGTCAAGTAAAGGAGATTCAACTGAGGCAGCACAAGGGAACTCTCATCTGGGGACAACAACTGCAGGGAGAACACATATTTTCAGATGAACATGGGAGGGCAGAAGGCTGCCTAATACTGAAGCACCCCCAAACAACAAACCAAATGCAACAACTAGTGCAAGCATTCCTGGGGGAAGGCCTGCCGCAGATGGATTTGCATATGGTGATGTCATCCAAGCAGTGGGTCAAAGTTGGCTTCAACCCTCGTCTGCATATGAAAAGAGAAAAGGGGCATGCAGGGCATGGCGGCCTTTTGCGGCGCTTGGCTGACCCCTAGTTTGCATTAAACACCTCCACCCTCCGTCGGTGTGGGGCTCTTGTTGGCTATGCCCCAGCACCTGAAGCATTCAAGCTGATTTCTTGCTGCAGCTGGGCACTGTAACAGCTCCAGAGCTGCTCTGTAAGGCAAGGTAAAAGGGTGTGGGCCCTGCAGCACTACCTGTAGTTTGCATTGTGCATTGGAAGGCACAAAGTAAGCAGACAGGAGAAGTCAGGAGAGTGCACAAGGGCATAGAAGGCAGCGGCTCAAGAAAAGAGAAGTGGAAACAGACAGCAAACTAGGCTGGAGAGAGACCTGAGACAAAGAGATCTGAATTACACCAGGTCCGTCATTATATTATATATACCTACAGTAGTTATATATATTTTTTTTTATATCATTAATTATCATCTCTATACTAGCAGACGCAGTACGGTAGTCCACGGCTGTGGCTATCTCTGTGTCGTCAGTGCTCGTCCATAATTGTATACCTACCTACCTGTGGTGGAAGTTTTTTTCTATCTTCTTCATACTAGTAGTTTAGCAGTCTGCTGACAGTGTCCACCAGGTCCGTCATTATATTATATATACCTACAGTAGTTATATATATTTTTTTTTTATATCATTAATTATCATCTCTATACTAGCAGACGCAGTACGGTAGTCCACGGCTGTAGCTACCTCTGTGTCGTCAGTCACTCGTCATCCATAAGTATACTAGTATCCATCCATCTCCATTGTTTACCTGAGGTGCCTTTTAGTTGTGCCTATTAAAATATGGAGAACAAAAATGTTGAGGTTCCAAAAATAGGGAAAGATCAAGATCCACTTCCACCTCGTGCTGAAGCTGCTGCCACTAGTCATGGCCGAGACGATGAAATTCCATCAACGTCGTCTGCCAAGGCCGATGCCCAATGTCATAGTACAGAGCATGTAAAATCCAAAACACAAAAGATCAGTAAAAAAAGGACTCAAAAATCTAAATAAAAATCGTCGGAGGAGAAGCGTAAACTTGCCAATATGCCATTTACCACACGGAGTGGCAAGGAACGGCTGAGGCCCTGGCCTATGTTCATGGCTAGTGGTTCAGCTTCACATGAGGATGGAAGCACTCAGCCTCTCGCTAGAAAAATGAAAAGACTTAAGCTGGCAAAAGCACAGCAAAGAACTGTGCGTTCTTCAAAATCACAAATCCACAAGGAGAGTCCAATTGTGTCGGTTGCGATGCCTGACCTTCCCAACACTGGACGTGAAGAGCATGCACCTTCCACCATTTGCACGCCCCCTGCAAGTGCTGGAAGGAGCACCCGCAGTCCAGTTCCTGATAGTCAGATTGAAGATGTCAGTGTTGAAGTACACCAGGATGAGGAGGATATGGGTGTTGCTGGCGCTGGGGAGGAAATTGACAAGGAGGATTCTGATGGTGAGGTGGTTTGTTTAAGTCAGGCACCCGGCGATACACCTGTTGTCCGTGGGAGGAATATGGCCATTGACATGCCTGGTGAAAATACCAAAAAAATCAGCTCTTCGGTGTGGAAGTATTTCAACAGAAATGCGGACAACAGGTGTCAAGCCGTGTGTTGCCTTTGTCAAGCTGTAATAAGTAGGGGTAAGGACGTTAACCACCTCGGAACATCCTCCCTTATACGTCACCTGCAGCGCATTCATCATAAGTCAGTGACAAGTTCAAAAACTTTGGGCGACAGCGGAAGCAGTCCACTGACCAGTAAATCCCTTCCTCTTGTAACCAAGCTCACGCAAACCACCCCACCAACTCCCTCAGTGTCAATTTCCTCCTTCCCCAGGAATGCCAATAGTCCTGCAGGCCATGTCACTGACAATTCTGACGAGTTCTCTCCTGCCTGGGATTCCTCCGATGCATCCTTGAGTGTAACGCCTACTGCTGCTGGCGCTGCTGTTGTTGCTGCTGGGAGTCGATGGTCATCCCAGAGGGGAAGTCGTAAGACCACTTTTACTACTTCCACCAAGCAATTGACTGTCCAACAGTCTTTTGCAAGGAAGATGAAATATCACAGCAGTCATCCTGCTGCAAAGCGGATAACTGAGGCCTTGGCATCCTGGGCAGTGAGAAACGTGGTTCCGGTATCCATCATTACTTCAGAGCCAACTATAGACTTGATTGAGGTACTGTGTCCCCGGTACCAAATACCATCTAGGTTCCATTTCTCTAGGCAGGCGATACCGAAAATGTACACAGACCTCAGAAAAAGACTCACCAGTGTCCTAAAAAATGCAGTTGTACCCAATGTCCACTTAACCACGGACATGTGGACAAGTGGAGCAGGGCAGACTCAGGACTATATGACTGTGACAGCCCACTGGGTAGATGTATTGACTCCCGCCGCAAGAACAGCAGCGGCGGCACCAGTAGCAGCATCTCGCAAACGCCAACTCTTTCCTAGGCAGGCTACGCTTTGTATCACCGCTTTCCAGAATACGCACACAGCTGAAAACCTCTTACGGCAACTAAGGAAGATCATCACAGAATGGCTTACCCCAATTGGACTCTCCTGTGGATTTGTGGCATCGGACAACGCCAGCAATATTGTGCGTGCATTATATCTGGGCAAATTCCAGCACGTCCCATGTTTTGCACATACCTTGAATTTGGTGGTGCAGAATTATTTAAAAAACGACAGGGGCGTGCAAGAGATGCTGTCGGTGGCCACAAGAATTGCGGGACACTTTCGGCGTACAGGCACCACGTACAGAAGACTGGAGCAACACCAAAAACGCCTGAACCTGCCCTGCCATCATCTGAAGCAAGAAGTGGTAACGAGGTGGAATTCAACCCTCTATATGCTTCAGAGGATGGAGGAGCAGCAAAAGGCCATTCAAGCCTATACATCTGACCACGATATAGGAGGTGGAATGCACCTGTCTCAAGCGCAGTGGAGAATGATTTCAACGTTGTGCAAGGTTCTGCAACCTTTTGAACTTGCCACACGTGAAGTCAGTTCAGACACTGCCAGCCTGAGTCAGGTCATTCCCGTCATCAGGCTTTTGCAGAAGAAGCTGGAGACATTGAAGGAGGAGCTAAGACAGAGCGATTCCGCTAGGCATGTGGGACTTGTGGATGGAGCCCTTCATTCGCTTAACCAGGATTCACGGGTGGTCAATCTGTTGAAATCAGAGCACTACATTTTGGCCACCGTGCTCGATCCTAGATTTAAAACCTACGTTGTATCTCTCTTTCCGGCAGACACAAGTCTGCAGGGGTTCAAAGACCTGCTGGTGAGAAAATTATCAAGTCAAGCGGAACTTGATCGGTCAACAGCTCCTCCTTCACATTCTCCCGCAATTGGGGGTGCGAGGAAAAGGCTCAGAATTCCGAGCCCACCCGCTGGCGGTGATGCAGGGCAGTCTGGAGCGACTGCTGATGCTGACATCTGGTCCGGACTGAAGGACCTGCCAACGATTACGGACATGTCGTCTACTGTCACTGCATATGATTCTCTCACCATTGAAAGAATGGTGGAGGATTATATGAGTGACCGCATCCAAGTAGGCACGTCAGACAGTCCGTACGTATACTGGCAGGAAAAAGAGGCAATTTGGAGGCCCTTGCACAAACTGGCTTTATTCTACCTAAGTTGCCCTCCCACAAGTGTGTACTCCGAAAGAGTGTTTAGTGCCGCCGCTCACCTTGTCAGCAATCGGCGTACGAGGTTACTTCCAGAAAATGTGGAGAAGATGATGTTCATTAAAATGAATTATAATCAATTTCTCCGTGGAGACATTGACCAGCAGCAATTGCCTCCACAAAGTATACAGGGAGCTGAGATGGTGGATTCCAGTGGGGACGAATTGATAATCTGTGAGGAGGGGGATGTACACGGTGATGAATCGGAGGATGATGAGGTGGACATCTTGCCTCTATAGAGCCAGTTTGTGCAAGGAGAGATTAATTGCTTCTTTTTTGGTGGGGGTCCAAACCAACCCGTCATTTCAGTCACAGTCGTGTGGCAGACCCTGTCACTGAAATGATGGGTTGGTTAAAGTGTGCATGTCCTGTTTATACAACATAAGGGTGGGTGGGAGGGCCCAAGGCAATTCCACCTTGCACCTCTTTTTTCTTTTATTTTTCTTTGCGTCATGTGCTGTTTGGGGAGTGTTTTTTGGAAGGGCCATCCTGCGTGACACTGCAGTGCCACTCCTAGATGGGCCAGGTGTTTGTGTCGGCCACTTGGGTCGCTGAGCTTAGTCACACAGCTACCTCATTGTGCCTCTTTTTTTCTTTGCGTCATGTGCTGTTTGGGGAGTGTTTTTTGGAAGGGCCATCCTGCGTGACACTGCAGTGACACTCCTAGATGGGCCAGGTGTTTGTGTCGTCCACTTGGGTCGCTGAGCTTAGTCACACAGCTACCTCATTGCGCCTCTTTTTTTCTTTGCGTCATGTGCTGTTTGGGGAGTGTTTTTTGGAAGGGCCATCCTGCGTGACACTGCAGTGCCACTCCTAGATGGGCCAGGTGTTTGTGTCGGCCACTTGGGTCGCTGAGCTTAGTCACACAGCTACCTCATTGCGCCTCTTTTTTTCTTTGCGTCATGTGCTGTTTGGGGAGTGTTTTTTGGAAGGGCCATCATGCGTGACACTGCAGTGCCACTCCTAGATGGGCCAGGTGTTTGTGTCGGCCACTTGGGTCACTGAGCTTAGTCATCCAGCGACCTCGGTGCAAATTTTAGGACTAAAAATAATATTGTGAGGTGTGAGGTGTTAAGAATAGACTGAGAATGAGTGGAAATTATGGTTATTGAGGTTAATAATACTTTGGGATCAAAATGACTCCCAAATTCTATGATTTAAGCTGTTTTTTAGGGTTTTTTGAAAAAAACACCCGAATCCAAAACACACCCGAATCCGACAAAAAAAATTCGGTGAGGTTTAGCCAAAACGCGTTCGAACCCAAAACACGGCCGCGGAACCGAACCCAAAACCAAAACACAAAACCCGAAAAATTTCCGGTGCACATCTCTAGTGGCCATGCCATGTCACTGTGCAGGAGCCAGCACCGCTCACACACTAGTCCCCGGTGCAGCCCCCAACCCCCGGGACACCCGGAGCAACAAAATGTAGATTCAGGCCACCAGGCCACGCCCCTACCTATGAAACCATGCCTCCTTTTTACCATTGCGCTGCTTATCTGCGCGCACTGCATTACAATCTCCCTCGCCACCTCTCTGGGTGTCACCAGTGATAGTGACACCTCTGCCATGCTTGTAGCAGCTGGTCCTAAGATCTACGCCTCAAGCCCTGAGTGTTTGCCCTTGTGACTTGTTGATCATCATAGCAAAGCAGATGCTTACAGAAAACTGCAGGGGCTTAGATTGAAAATAAAAAAAATTGATGGGTATAAGGTAGAGAGGAGCGGGTTCGGTTCTCCGAGAACCGAATTCCCCACGAACTCCACGTGGTTTACACTGGTACGAGGCAGGCTCGGTTGTTCCCGCCTGACTCGGAAAACCTGAACAAGGGAAAATGTCATCATCCCGCTGTCGGATTCTCGCGAGATTCGGATTCCATATAAAGAGCTGCGCGTTGCCGCCATTTTTACTCGTGCATTGAAGAGAGAGCGGAGAGGACGTGGCTATGTTCTCTCAGTGGAAATCTCAATATCAGTGCTCAGTATCAGTGGATACTTATTGCTGCTCAGTAATACTAGTAGTGTGTCTCTCCTGCTCAGTGTCAGTTCTCAGTAGTATCCTCATCAGTGCTCAGTATCACTGCTCATTGTCTTGTGCTGCATTGTTGTGCTCAGCATACTACAGTACATTACTAATAGTCCAGTGCTGCATCTTGCTGCTCAGTGTCAGTTCTAGTATCCTCATCAGTGCTCACTATCACTGCTCATTGCATTGTGGTGTTCTGTATACTACAGTAACATAGTAATATAGTAACATAGTTTTTGAGGTTGAATAGAGGCAAATTGCCCATCGTGTTCAACCTGTTTTAAGTTGTGATGATTCTACATACTTGCTGAATAATGTTTTATGACTAGTTAGCTACTACAACTCATGTTACCCCCGGATTAACCATGTTGATATTTTAAGTATTATAACCTTGGATAGCTTTTTCATTCAGAAATGTATCCATTCCTTTTTTAAATCCAATTACAGAGTCCGCCATTACCACCTTCCCTGGCAGGGAATTCCACATCCTGATTGCCCTAACAGTGAAGATCATAGTATCTCTCCTGGCAGGTAAGTAGGAGTTGGGCCAGAGCTGTGGAGGATTGCTGCTCGGGCACCCCCTGTCAAGTGAAGGAGATCCAACTGAGGCAGCACAAGGGAACTCTCGAAAGAAGAACAAGGCTAGAGGAAGATCTGAGACAAAGAAATCTGACTTTTACCAGAGCTGACCAGAGGAAAGCACAAACACAGTCCCCCACTACCACAAATAATGCAGTCGAGTTTCCCACATTTGGGGAAATCACAGGGGTCAGCATACCCAGAATGCAATGAATGAACCTCACCCTGGGAGAACAATCTTCATGACCATGGTATCGCCTATGCAAAATAAGTATGATTTGGGATAGGGCTGGGGAGGGCCGCTGCTCAGGCACATCTCTGTCAAGTAAAGGAGATTCAACTGAGGCAGCACAAGGGAACTCTCATCTGGAGACAACAACTGCAGGGAGAACACATATTTTCAGATGAACATGGGAGGGCAGAAGGCTGCCTAATACTGAAGCACCCCCAAACAACAAACCAAATGCAACAACTAGTACAAGCATTCCTGGGGGAAGTTCTGCAGAAGATGGATTTGCATACGGTGATGTCATCCAAGCAGTGGGCCAAAGTTGGCTGGAACCCTCATCTGCATATGAAAAGAGAAAAGGGGTATGCAGGGCATGGCGGCCTTTTGCGGCGCTTGGATGACCCTTAGTTCGCATTAAACACCCCCACCCTCCTTCGGTGTGGGGCTCATGTTGACAATGCCCCAGCCCCTGAAGCATTCAAGCTGATTTCTTACAGCAGCTTGGCACTGTAACAGCTCCAGAGCTGCTCTGTAAGGCAAGTAAAAGGGTGTGTAGTTTGCATTGTGCATTGGAAGGCACAAAGTAAGCAGACAGGAGGAGAAGTCAGGATAGTGCACAAGGGTATAAAAGGGAGGGGCTCAAGAAAAAAGAAGTGGAAACAGACAGCAAACTAGGCTGGAGAGAGACCTGAGACAAAGAGATCTGAATTATACGAGAGCCGACCAGGGGAAACACAAATTATGCAGTCAAGTTTCCCACATTTGGGGAAATCGCAGGGGCAGCACACCCAGAGTGCAATGGGTGAGCCTTGCCCTGGGAGAAGCACCTTCATGATCATAGTATCTCACCTGGCAGGTAAGTAGGAGTTGGGCTTGAGCTGGGGAGGGTCGCTGCTCGGGCACCCCCCTGTCAAGTGAAGGAGATCCAACTGAGGCAGCACAAGGGAACTCTCGAAAGAAGAACAAGGCTAGAGGAAGATCTGAAACAAAGAAATCTGACTTTTACCAGAGCTGACCAGAGGAAAACACAAACACAGTCCCCCACTACCACAAATAATGCAGTCGAGTTACCCACATTTGGGGAAATCACAGGGGTCAGCATACCCAGAATGCAATGAATGAACCTCACCCTGGGAGAATAATCTTCATGACCATGGTATCTCCTATGCAAAATAAGTATGATTTGGGATAGGGCTGGGGAGGGCCGCTGCTCAGGCACATCTCTGTCAAGTAAAGGAGATTCAACTGAGGCAGCACAAGGGAACTCCAGCATCCTCTACAGACTAAGAGAAAAGGATTTACCGGTAGGTATTAAAATCCTATTTTCTCATACGACCTAGAGGATGCTGGGGTCACATTAAGAACCATGGGGTTATACCAAAGCTCTTGAACGGGTGGAAGAGTGCGTACGACTCTGCAGCACCGAATGACCCAACTTGAGGTTATCATCGGCAAGGATGCAGTGGCGTTAATGTTTCCTGGTGTCAACCTGTATTATTTCAGTAGATATTGAAATGAGGATGCATCTTGCTGCCTTTCCAATGAAGCAAGTTTAATTTAGTAATAGGTGAAAAACCATCCCTACAAAGATGTTAATCAGATACTTGGCTTTGTGGACACTTTTCAGAGAACAAATTTGTTATCATAAAAATAAAGCCAGAAAATGAAGAGCTGTTTAATCACTCAATTGGATTTTTTTGCCAGCATATTTCTTTTTCTCTGCAAACCACTGCTAAATTGTGCTTCCTAGCTGTTTTTATAAAATCACTGAATCAAATCTAACTCTGATTACATCAGAGAAGGCCAGGCACCCTACACCATAACAGGGGTTTTTGAAATTTTGACTTGTCTACTTAAAGATCACCAAAATCTGATAACAAGGTCAATTACATCCCTGGGTGGGATTGAACCACCAACCCTTTGGTTAATAACCAATCACACTAACCAATTGCGCCACAGAGACACTTTGCAAAAGTCCATACTGACAAAGGCTAATAAGCATTCATCTAGAACGTTTCCTAGAAAAACTTTAAAAAGTCAATAATCTGGAGAGTTTTTGTAAGATGTTTCTTCCATCAACCAACGAAGAAACACATTGTTACTTTCCCATGATGAGTGAGTGCTTCAAGATCTCTTGCACTTACATGTGCAGCAGAGTACTGTAATGAAAGCATGCTGGGTTCATAACCCAGAGGTAGGCAGATTGAAACTATCCTCTGCTATATGCATTTTTTTTTTGTTAATTAAAGTAATCCAAAACTGGGATTGATATTTTTTCTCTTTTATTTTTACTTAAAGTACAATAACTTTTACCATTTTAATATGTTTTAATAGTATATTGACAGTATTGTTTTCTTTCAAAAATCCACTTAATTTTCTTTACCCGATTATTAAAATGGTAATTGACAAAAACAAACTACATTGTCACCAGAAGAGCAATACAAAATGTACAAGTGATATATTAAAATCATCTTTCCAGCTTGAATTTCAATGATGCATTGGGGCAACGATTTTGTGAGAAACATCTTCACCCTTAAATAAAGATTTTCTTAATTCCTTACCTGTGTGCTAATTAGATATCACCTTGTTTTCACATTAAACAGACTTCCACATGAGAAAGCAGCAAGGATGCAGTGGCGTTAATGTTTCCTGGTGTCAACCTGTATTATTTCAGTAGATATTGAAATGAGGATGCATCTTGCTGCCTTTCCAATGAAGCAAGTTTAATTTAGTAATAGGTGAAAAACCATCCCTACAAAGATGTTAATCCGATACTTGGCTTTGTGGACACTTTTCAGAGAACAAATTTGTTAGCATAAAAATAAAGCCAGAAAATGAAGAGCTGTTTAATCACTCAATTGGATTTTTCTGCCAGCATATTTCATTTTCTCTGCAACCCACTGCTAAATTGTGCTTCCTAGCTGTTTTTTGATAAAATCACTTAATCAAATCTAACTCTGATTACATCAGAGTAGGCCAGGTACCCTACACCATAAGAGGGGGTTTGAAATTTTGACTTGTCTACTTAAAGATCACCAAAATCTGATGACAAGGTCAATAACATCCCTGGGTGGGATTGAACCACCAACCCTTTGGTTAATAACCAAACACACTAACCGATTGCACCACAGAGACACTTTGCAAAAGTACATACTGACAAAGGCTAATAAGCATTCATCTAGAACGTTTCCTAGAAAACTTTAAAAAGTCAATAATCTGGAGAGATTTTGTAAGATGTTTCTTCCATCAACCAATGAAGAAACGCATTGGTACTTTCCCATGATGAGTGAGTGCTTCAGGATCTCTTGCACTTACATGTGCAGCAGAGTACTGCAATGGAAGCATGCTGGGCCCATAACCCAGAGGTAGGCAGATTGAAACTATCCTCTGCTATATGCATTTTTTTTTGTTAATTAAAGTAATCCAAAACTGGGATTGATATTTTTGCTCTTTTATTTTTACTTAAAGTACAATAACTTTTACCATTTTAATTTGTTTTAATAGTATATTGACAGTATTGTTTTCTTTCAAAAATCCACTTAATTTTCTTTACCCTATTATTAAAATGGTAATTGACAAAAACAAACTACATTGTCACCAGAAGAGCAATACAAAATGTACAAGTGATATATTAAAATCATCTTTCCAGCTTGAATTTCAATGATGCATTGGGGCAACGATTTTGTGAGAAACATCTTCACCCTTAAATAAAGATTTTCTTAATTCCTTACCTGTGTGCTAATTAGATATCACCTTGTTTTCACATTAAACAGACTTACACATGAGAAAGCAGCAAGGATGCAGTGGCGTTAATGTTTCCTGGTGTCAACCTGTATTATTTCAGTAGATATTGAAATGAGGATGCATCTTGCTGCCTTTCCAATGAAGCAAGTTTAATTTAGTAATAGGTGAAAAACCATCCCTACAAAGATGTTAATCAGATACTTGGCTTTGTGGACACTTTTCAGAGAACAAATTTGATAGCATAAAAATAAAGCCAGAAAATGAAGAGCTGTTTAATCACTCAATTGGATTTTTTTGCCAGCATATTTCTTTTTCTCTGCAAACCACTGCTAAATTGTGCTTCCTAGCTGTTTTTATAAAATCACTGAATCAAATCTAACTCTGATTACATCAGAGAAGGCCAGGTACCCTACACCATAACAGGGGTTTTTGAAATTTTGACTTGTCTACTTAAAGATCACCAAAATCTGATAACAAGGTCAATTACGTCCCTGGGTGGGATTGAACCACCAACCTTTTGGTTAATAGCCGTACACACTAACTGATTGCGCCACAGCGACACTTTGCAAAAGTACATACTGACAAAGGCTAATAAGCATTCATCTAGAACGTTTCCTAGAAAAACTTTAAATAGTCAATAATCTGGAGAGTTTTTGTAAGATGTTTCTTCCATCAACCAATGAAGAAACACATTGGTACTTTCCCATGATGAGTGAGTGCTTCAGGATCTCTTGCAATTACATGTGCAGCAGAGTACTGTAATGGAAGCTCGCTGGGTCCATAACCCAGAGGTAGGCAGATTGAAACTATCCTCTGCTATATGCATTTTTTTTTGTTAATTAAAGTAAACCAAAACTGGGATTGATATTTTTGCTCTTTTATTTTTACTTAAAGTAACAATAAGTTTTACCATTTTAATTTGTTTTAATAGTATATTGACAGTATTGTTTTCTTTCAAAAATCCACTTAATTTTCTTTACCCGATTATTAAAATGGTAATTGACAAAAACAAACTACATTGTCACCAGAAGAGCAATACAAAATGTACAAGTGATATATTAAAATCATCTTTCCAGCTTGGATTTCAATGATGCATTGGGGCAACGATTTTGTGAGAAACATCTTCACCCTTAAATAAAGATTTTCTTAATTCCTTACCTGTGTGCTAATTAGATATCACCTTGTTTTCACATTAAACAGACTTCCACATGAGAAAACAGCAAAGATGCAGTGGCGTTAATGTTTCATGGTGTCAACCTGTATTATTTCCGTAGATATTGAAATGAGGATGCATCTTGCTGCCTTTCCAATGAAGCAAGTTTAATTTAGTAATAGGTGAAAAACCATCCCTACAAAGATGTTAATCAGATACTTGGCTTTGTGGACACTTTTCAGAGAACAAATTTGTTATCATAAAAATAAAGCCAGAAAATGAAGAGCTGTTTAATCACTCAATTGTATTTTTCTGCCAGCTTTTTTCTTTTTCTCTGCAACCCACTGCTAAATTGTGCTTCCTAGCTGTTTTTTTTATAAAATCACTTAATCAAATCTAACTCTGATTACATCAGAGAAGGCCAGGTACCCTACACCATAAGAGGGGGTTTGCAATTTTGACTTGTCTACTTAAATATCACCAAAATCTGATCACAAGGTCAATTACGTCCCTGGGTGGGATTGAACCACCAACCTTTTGATTAATAGCTGAACACACTAACCGATTGCGCCACAGAGACACTTTGCAAAAAGAATATACTGACAAAGACTAATAAGCATTCATCTAGAACGTTTCCTAGAAAAACTTTAAAAAGTCAATAATCTGGAGAGTTTTTGTAAGATGTTTCTTCCAGCAACCAATGAAGAAACACATTGGTACTTTCGCATGATGAGTGAGTGCTTCAGGATCTCTTGCACTTACATGTGCAGCAGAGTACTGCAATGGAAGCATGCTGGGCCCATAACCCAGAGGTAGGCAGATTGAAACTATCCTTTGCTATATGCATTTTTTTTTTTGTTCATTAAAGTAATCCAAAACTGGGATTGATATTTTAGCTTTTATTTTTACTTAAAGTACAATAACTTTTACCATTTTAATTTGTTTTAATAGTATATTGACAGTATTGTTTTCTTTCAAAAATCCACTTAATTTTCTTTACCCTATTATTAAAATGGTAATTGACAAAAACAAACTACATTGTCACCAGAAGAGCAATACAAAATGTACAAGTGATATATTAAAATCATCTTTCCAGCTTGAATTTCAATGATGCATTGGGGCAATGATTTTGTGAGAAACATCTTTACCCTTAAATAAAGATTTTCTTAATTCCTTACCTGTGTGCTAATTAGATATCACCTTGTTTTCACATTAAACAGACTTCCACATGAGAAAGCAGCAAGGATGCAGTGGCGTTAATGTTTCCTGGTGTCAACCTGTATTATTTCAGTAGATATTGAAATGAGGATGCATCTTGCTGCCTTTCCAATGAAGCAAGTTTAATTTAGTAATAGGTGAAAAACCATCCCTACAAATATGTTAATCAGATACTTGGCTTTGTGGACACTTTTCAGAGAACAAATTAGTTAGCATAAAAATAAAGCCAGAAAATGAAGAGCTGTTTAATCACTCAATTGGATTTTTCTGCCAGCATATTTCTTTTTCTCTGCAACCCACTGCTAAATTGTGCTTCCTAGCTGTTTTTATAAAATCACTGAATCAAATCTAACTCTGATTACATCAGAGAAGGCCAGGTACCTTACACCATAACAGGGGGTTTGAAATTTTGACTTGTCTGCTTAAAGATCACCAAAATCTGATAACAAGGTCAATTAAGTCCCTGGGTGGGATTGAACCACCAACCTTTTGGTTAATAGCCTTACACACTAACTGATTGCGCCACAGCGACACTTTGCAAAAGTAATTACTGACAAAGGCTAATAAGCATTCATCTAGAACGATTCCTAGAAACATTTTAAAAAGTCAATAATGTGGAGAGTTTTTGTAAGATGTTTCTTCCATCAACCAATGAAGAAACACATTGGTACTTTCCCATGATGAGTGAGTGCTTCAGGATCTCTTGCACTTACATGTGCAGCAGAGTACTGTAATGGAAGCATGCTGGGTCCATAACCCAGAGGTAGGCAGATTGAAACTATCCTCTGCTATATGCATTTTTTTTTTGTTCATTAAAGTAATCCAAAACTGGTATTGATATTTTAGCTTTTATTTTTACTTAAAGTACAATAACTTTTACCATTTTAATTTGTTTTAATAGTATATTGACAGTATTGTTTTCTTTCAAAAATCCAATTAATTTTCTTTACCCGATTATTAAAATGGTAACTGACAAAAACAAACTACATTGTCACCAGAAGAGCAATACAAAATGTACAAGTGATATATTAAAATCATCTTTCCAGCTTGAATTTCAATGATGCATTGGGGCAACGATTTTGTGAGAAACATCTTCACCCTTAAAATAAGATTTTACTTACCGATAAATCTATTTCTCGGAGTCCGTAGTGGATGCTGGGGTTCCTGAAAGGACCATGGGGAATAGCGGCTCCGCAGGAGACAGGGCACAAAAAGTAAAGCTTTTTCCGATCAGGTGGTGTGCACTGGCTCCTCCCCCTATGACCCTCCTCCAGACTCCAGTTAGGTACTGTGCCCGGACGAGCGTACACAATAAGGGAGGATTTTGAATCCCGGGTAAGACTCATACCAGCCACACCAATCACACCGTACAACTTGTGATCTAAACCCAGTTAACAGTATGATAACAGCGGAGCCTCTGAAAGATGGCTTCCTTCAACAATAACCCGAATTAGTTAACAATAACTATGTACAATTTATGCAGATAATCCGCACTTGGGATGGGCGCCCAGCATCCACTACGGACTCCGAGAAATAGATTTATCGGTAAGTAAAATCTTATTTTCTCTATCGTCCTAGTGGATGCTGGGGTTCCTGAAAGGACCATGGGGATTATACCAAAGCTCCCAAACGGGCGGGAGAGTGCGGATGACTCTGCAGCACCGAATGAGAGAACTCCAGGTCCTCCTTAGCCAGAGTATCAAATTTGTAAAATTTTACAAACGTGTTCTCCCCTGACCACGTAGCTGCTCGGCAAAGTTGTAATGCCGAGACCCCTCGGGCAGCCGCCCAAGATGAGCCCACCTTCCGTGTGGAGTGGGCCTTTACAGATTTAGGCTGTGGCAGGCCTGCCACAGAATGTGCAAGTTGGATTGTGCTACAGATCCAACGAGCAATCGTCTGCTTAGACGCAGGAGCACCCATCTTGTTGGGTGCATACAATATAAACAACGAGTCAGATTTTCTGACTCCAGCTGTCCTTGCAATATATATTTTTAATGCTCTGACAACGTCCAGTAACTTGGAGTCCTCCAAGTCACTTGTAGCCGCAGGCACTACAATAGGCTGGTTCAGATGAAATGCTGACACCACCTTAGGGAGAAAATGCGGACGAGTCCGCAGTTCTGCCCTGTCCGAATGGAAAATCAGATATGGGCTTTTGTAAGATAAAGCTGCCAATTCTGACACTCTCCTGGCAGAAGCCAGGGCTAGAAGCATGGTCACTTTCCATGTGAGATATTTCAAATCCACCTTTTTTAGTGGTTCAAACCAATGAGATTTTAGGAAGTCCAAAACCACATTGAGATCCCACGGTGCCACTGGAGGCACCACAGGAGGCTGTATATGCAGCACTCCCTTAACAAAGGTCTGGACTTCAGGGACTGAAGCCAATTCTTTTTGAAAGAAAATCGACAGGGCCGAAATTTGAACCTTAATAGATCCCAATTTGAGACCCATTGACAATCCTGATTGCAGGAAATGTAGGAATCGACCCAGTTGAAATTCCTCCGTCGGAGCACTCCGATCTTCGCACCACGCAACATATTTTCGCCAAATTCGGTGATAATGTTGCACGGTTACTTCCTTCCTTGCTTTAATCAAAGTAGGAATGACTTCTTCCGGCATGCCTTTTTCCTTTAGGATCCGGCGTTCAACCGCCATGCCGTCAAACGCAGCCGCGGTAAGTCTTGAAACAGACAGGGACCTTGCTGAAGCAAGTCCCTCCTTAGAGGTAGAGGCCACGGATCTTCCGTGATCATCTCTTGAAGTTCCGGGTACCAAGTCCTTCTTGGCCAATCCGGAACCACTAGTATCGTTCTTACGCCTCTTTGCCGTATAATTCTCAATACTTTTGGTATGAGAGGCAGAGGAGGAAACACATACACCGACTGGTACACCCAAGGCGTTACCAGCGCGTCCACAGCTATTGCCTGCGGATCTCTTGACCTGGCGCAATACCTGTCCAGTTTTTTGTTGAGGCGAGACGCCATCATGTCCACCATTGGTCTTTCCCAACGGGTTACCAGCATGTGGAAGACTTCTGGATGAAGTCCCCACTCTCCCGGGTGAAGATCGTGTCTGCTGAGGAAGTCTGCTTCCCAGTTGTCCACTCCCGGGATGAACACTGCTGACAGTGCTATCACATGATTCTCTGCCCAGCGAAGAATCCTTGCAGCTTCTGCCATTGCACTCCTGCTTCTTGTGCCGCCCTGTCTGTTCACATGGGCGACTGCCGTGATGTTGTCCGACTGGATCAACACCGGTTTTCCCTGAAGCAGAGGTTCTGCCTGGCTTAGAGCATTGTATATTGCTCTTAGTTCCAGAATGTTTATGTGAAGAGACGTTTCCAGGCTCGTCCATACTCCCTGGAAGTTTCTTCCTTGTGTGACTGCTCCCCAGCCTCTCAGGCTGGCGTCCGTGGTCACCAGGATCCAATCCTGTATGCCGAATCTGCGGCCCTCCAATAGATGAGCACTCTGCAACCACCACAGAAGAGACACCCTTGTCCTTGGAGACAGGGTTATCCGCAGGTGCATCTGAAGATGCGACCCTGACCATTTGTCCAACAGATCCCTTTGGAAAATTCTTGCGTGGAATCTGCCGAATGGAATTGCTTCGTAAGAAGCCACCATTTTTCCCAGGACTCTTGTGCATTGATGTACAGACACCTTTCCTGGTTTTAGGAGGTTCCTGACAAGCTCGGATAACTCCTTGGCTTTTTCCTCCGGGAGAAAAACCTTTTTCTGAACCGTGTCCAGAATCATCCCTAGGAACAGCAGACGAGTTGTCGGCATTAACTGGGATTTTGGAATATTCAGAATCCACCCGTGCTGTTTTAGCACTTCTTGAGACAGTGCTAATCCCATCTCTAGCTGTTCTCTGGACCTCGCCCTTATTAGGAGATCGTCCAAGTATGGGATAATTAATACGCCTTTTCTTCGAAGAAGAATCATCATCTCGGCCATTACCTTTGTAAAGATCCGAGGTGCCGTGGACAATCCGAACGGCAGCGTCTGAAACTGATAGTGACAGTTTTGTACAACGAACCTGAGGTACCCCTGGTGTGAGGGGTAAATTGGAACGTGGAGATACGCATCCTTGATGTCCAAGGATACCATAAAGTCCCCCTCTTCCAGGTTCGCTATCACTGCTCTGAGTGACTCCATTTTGAACTTGAACTTCTTTATGTACAGGTTCAAGGACTTCAGATTTAGAATAGGCCTTACCGAGCCATCCGGCTTCGGTACCACAAAAAGAGTGGAATAATACCCCTTCCCTTGTTGCAGAAGAGGTACCTTGACTATCACCTGCTGAGAGTACAGCTTGTGAATGGCTTCCAACACCGTCTCCCTTTCGGAGGGGGACGTTGGTAAAGCAGACTTCAGGAAACGGCGAGGTGGATCTGTCTCTAATTCCAACCTGTATCCCTGAGATATTATCTGCAGGATCCAGGGATCTACTTGCGAGTGAGCCCACTGCGCGCTGTAATTTTTGAGACGACCCCCCACCGTCCCCGAGTCCGCTTGAGAAGCCCCAGCGTCATGCTGAGGCTTTTGTAGAAGCCGGGGAGGGCTTCTGATCCTGGGAAGGAGCTGCGTGTTGCTGTCTCTTCCCTCGACCTTTGCCTCGTGGCAGATATGAATAGCCCTTTGCTCTCTTATTTTTAAAGGAACGAAAGGGCTGCGGTTGAAAAGTCGGTGCCTTTTTCTGTTGGGGAGTGACTTGAGGTAGAAAGGTGGATTTCCCGGCTGTAGCCGTGGCCACCAAATCTGATAGACCGACTCCAAATAACTCCTCCCCTTTATACGGCAAAACTTCCATATGCCGTTTTGAATCCGCATCGCCTGTCCACTGTCGCGTCCATAAAGCTCTTCTGGCCGAAATGGACATAGCACTTACCCGTGATGCCAGTGTGCATATATCCCTCTGTGCATCACGCATATAAAGAAATGCATCCTTTATTTGTTCTAACGACAGTAAAATATTGTCCCTGTCCAGGGTATCAATATTTTCAATCAGGGACTCTGACCAAACTACCCCCGCACTGCCCATCCAGGCAGTCGCTACAGCTGGTCGTAGTATAACACCTGCATGTGTGTATATACTTTTTTGGATATTTTCCATCCTCCTATCTGATGGATCTTTAAGTGCGGCCGTCTCAGGAGAGGGTAACGCCACTTGTTTAGATAAGCGTGTTAGCGCCTTGTCCACCCTAGGAGGTGTTTCCCAGCGCTCCCTAACCTCTGGCGGGAAAGGGTATAATGCCAATAATTTCTTTGAAATTATCAGCTTTTTATCAGGGGCAACCCACGCTTCATTACACACGTCATTTAGTTCTTCTGATTCAGGAAAAACTATAGGTAGTTTTTTCATACCCCACATAATACCCTGTTTAGTGGTACCTGTAGTATCAGCTAAATGTAACGCCTCCTTCATTGCCAAAATCATATAACGTGTGGCCCTACTGGAAAATACGGTTGATTCGTCACCGTCACCACTGGAGTCATCGCCTGTGTCTGGGTCTGTGTCGACCGACTGAGGCAAAGGGCGTTTCACAGCCCCTGACGGTGTTTGAGTCGCCTGGACAGGCACTAATTGATTGTCCGGCCGTCTCATGTCGTCAAACGACTGCTTTAGCGTGTTGACACTATCCCGTAGTTCCATAAATAAAGGCATCCATTCTGGTGTCGACTCCCTAGGGGGTGACATCCTCATATTTGGCAATTGCTCCGCCTCCACACCAATATCGTCCTCATACATGTCGACACACACGTACCGACACACAGCAGACACACAGGGAATGCTCCTAATGAAGACAGGACCCACTAGCCCTTTGGGGAGACAGAGGGAGAGTTTGCCAGCACACACCAAAAGCGCTATATATATATCAGGGATAGCCTTATAATAAGTGCTCCCTTATAGCTGCTTTGTTATATCAAAATATCGCCATAAATGTGCCCCCCCCTCTCTGTTTTACCCTGTTTCTGTAGTGCAGTGCAGGGGAGAGACTTGGGAGCCGTCCTGACCAGCGGAGCTGTGAGAGGAAATGGCGCCGTGTGCTGAGGAGATAGGCCCCGCCCCTTTTCCGGCGGGCTCGTCTCCCGCTATTTAGAAAAATTAGGCAGGGGTTAAATATCTCCATATAGCCTCTAGGGCTATATGTGAGGTATTTTTAGCCTTTATAGGTACTCATTTGCCTCCCAGGGCGCCCCCCTCCCAGCGCCCTGCACCCTCAGTGACTGCCGTGTGAAGTGTGCTGAGAGGAAAATGGCGCACAGCTGCAGTGCTGTGCGCTACCTTTAGAAGACTGCAGGAGTCTTCAGCCGCCGATTCTGGACCTCTTCTGACTTCAGCATCTGCAAGGGGGCCGGCGGCGCGGCTCCGGTGACCATCCAGGCTGTACCTGTGATCGTCCCTCTGGAGCTTGATGTCCAGTAGCCAAGAAGCCAATCCATCCTGCACGCAGGTGAGTTGACTCCTTCTCCCCTCAGTCCCTCGCTGCAGTGATCCTGTTGCCAGCAGGAATCACTGTAAAATAAAAAACCTAGCTAAACTTTTTCTAAGCAGCTCTTTAGGAGAGCCACCTAGATTGCACCCTTCTCGGCCGGGCACAAAAATCTAACTGGAGTCTGGAGGAGGGTCATAGGGGGAGGAGCCAGTGCACACCACCTGATCGGAAAAAGCTTTACTTTTTGTGCCCTGTCTCCTGCGGAGCCGCTATTCCCCATGGTCCTTTCAGGAACCCCAGCATCCACTAGGACGATAGAGAAATAAAGATTTTCTTAATTCCTTACCTGTGTGCTAATTAGATATCACCTTGTTTTCACATTAAACAGACTTCCACATGAGAAAGCAGCAAGGATGCAGTGGCGTTAATGTTTCCTGGTGTCAACCTGTATTATTTCAGTAGATATTGAAATGAGGATGCATCTTGCTGCCTTTCCAATGAAGCAAGTTTAATTTAGTAATAGGTGAAAAACCATCCCTACAAAGGTGTTAATCAGAGACTTGGCTTTGTGGACACTTTTCAGAGAACAAATTTGTTATCATAAAAATAAAGCCAGAAAATGAAGAGCTGTTTAATCACTCAATTGTATTTTTCTGCCAGCATTTTTCTTTTTCTCTGCAACCCACTGCTAAATTGTGCTTCCTAGCTGTTTTTTTATAAAATCACTTAATCAAATCTAACTCTGATTACATCAGAGAAGGCCAGGTACCCTACACCATAAGAGGGGGTTTGCAATTTTGACTTGTCTACTTAAATATCACCAAAATCTGATCACAAGGTCAATTACGTCCCTGGGTGGGATTGAACCACCAACCTTTTGATTAATAGCTGAACACACTAACCGATTGCGCCACAGAGACACTTTGCAAAAAGAATATACTGACAAAGACTAATAAGCATTCATCTAGAACGTTTCCTAGAAAAACTTTAAAAAGTCAATAATCTGGAGAGTTTTTGTAAGATGTTTCTTCCAGCAACCAATGAAGAAACACATTGGTACTTTCGCATGATGAGTGAGTGCTTCAGGATCTCTTGCACTTACATGTGCAGCAGAGTACTGCAATGGAAGCATGCTGGGCCCATAACCCAGAGGTAGGCAGATTGAAACTATCCTTTGCTATATGCATTTTTTTTTTGTTCATTAAAGTAATCCAAAACTGGGATTGATATTTTAGCTTTTATTTTTACTTAAAGTACAATAACTTTTACCATTTTAATTTGTTTTAATAGTATATTGACAGTATTGTTTTCTTTCAAAAATCCACTTAATTTTCTTTACCCTATTATTAAAATGGTAATTGACAAAAACAAACTACATTGTCACCAGAAGAGCAATACAAAATGTACAAGTGATATATTAAAATCATCTTTCCAGCTTGAATTTCAATGATGCATTGGGGCAATGATTTTGTGAGAAACATCTTTACCCTTAAATAAAGATTTTCTTAATTCCTTACCTGTGTGCTAATTAGATATCACCTTGTTTTCACATTAAACAGACTTCCACATGAGAAAGCAGCAAGGATGCAGTGGCGTTAATGTTTCCTGGTGTCAACCTGTATTATTTCAGTAGATATTGAAATGAGGATGCATCTTGCTGCCTTTCCAATGAAGCAAGTTTAATTTAGTAATAGGTGAAAAACCATCCCTACAAATATGTTAATCAGATACTTGGCTTTGTGGACACTTTTCAGAGAACAAATTAGTTAGCATAAAAATAAAGCCAGAAAATGAAGAGCTGTTTAATCACTCAATTGGATTTTTCTGCCAGCATATTTCTTTTTCTCTGCAACCCACTGCTAAATTGTGCTTCCTAGCTGTTTTTATAAAATCACTGAATCAAATCTAACTCTGATTACATCAGAGAAGGCCAGGTACCCTACACCATAACAGGGGGTTTGAAATTTTGACTTGTCTGCTTAAAGATCACCAAAATCTGATAACAAGGTCAATTAAGTCCCTGGGTGGGATTGAACCACCAACCTTTTGGTTAATAGCCTTACACACTAACTGATTGCGCCACAGCGACACTTTGCAAAAGTACTTACTGACAAAGGCTAATAAGCATTCATCTAGAACGATTCCTAGAAACATTTTAAAAAGTCAATAATGTGGAGAGTTTTTGTAAGATGTTTCTTCCATCAACCAATGAAGAAACACATTGGTACTTTCCCATGATGAGTGAGTGCTTCAGGATCTCTTGCACTTACATGTGCAGCAGAGTACTGTAATGGAAGCATGCTGGGTCCATAACCCAGAGGTAGGCAGATTGAAACTATCCTCTACTATATGCATTTTTTTTTGTTCATTAAAGTAATCCAAAACTGGGATTGATATTTTAGCTTTTATTTTTACTTAAAGTACAATAACTTTTACCATTTTAATTTGTTTTAATAGTATATTGACAGTATTGTTTTCTTTCAAAAATCCAATTAATTTTCTTTACCCGATTATTAAAATGGTAACTGACAAAAACAAACTACATTGTCACCAGAAGAGCAATACAAAATGTACAAGTGATATATTAAAATAAAAAAAAAATACAATATGAGAGTGCGCTTATTAAATCCGATGTAGATTTTATTTTATATAATAATAAAAACTTTTAATTATATACATATAATTCTATATGCTTTAATACCAGCCGGCCGGCTTTATACACACTTACTTACAATAAAATTGCTTAATATAAAATTGGAACACAATTTCTAAGTATTTAAATTTTCATTAGGCTGAGTTTTTATCCACAGCTCCAATCTATCTGCATGAGTCCAAAAGATTATTGTCAGCTTGTTATACCAATTATATCAATTAGCAGACTCTTGTTCAGATTTCTGATACCAAGTGATCAGTTTAGTGTTAATCCAAACCATCGCCTTCCTCACAGCTGAACAGTCCGTTTAAGGCAGTTCATATTACTTTGTTACAACTGTAACTGTTTGAGATTAATATGTATCAGGTTGAAATTAGTGTACCGTACAGATGCTTCTGTTATCCAGCTTGCAAGCATGCATGCGACGTCCCTCCTGGTTAGTGTTTCTCGTCACTGTCCGTTAGCTCTGGAGGGGGATCACTTCATAAGTCGCTCTCCATTTTTTCTCCCGGCGGCTAGCCGTATGGCTGGAATAATTCCTCGTCAGCTTGACTGGAGAATGAAGGATCTGTCGGCAAAGAAGGCATGCACAACCCCGCGCCTTCAGGGTGTAGGTAGATGCCGGCCAGTGGATAAGCAGGATTGCTGCTGTCTGTATGAGAGTGTTTGACAGACGCGTTTCCCTGCCTACTCGAGAGCATCGGCGGCTTCCTCAGTGTCAATCTCTTTACTCTCTCTTACTTCCTTTAAATAGCCCTATGGATGGTATACACATGTGCAACACGACCATTTCACTAATTATCTTGGCCTATTAACTCTATATTGCCCTATTAGTATGTATTCATTTGTCGCAGGATTTATATATCTGCAGCAAAAATGAGAATTTTTTAGAATTTTTTAGAAGTCACAATTTAAATTATAATACTTATATAATATTCATATAAAAGAGCCATTGTATATAATAATAATAATATATATAATAAAATAAAAATCAATGAATAATAAAAAACTCTTATTAGATAATTTTTTATATATATATTTAGAAATAATAAAAATATATAATAATACTATATTGCAGCTACAATTAATAAAGATAGAAATAGAGACACGCATACTTATATCCGAAACATCTACCTCTACAGATTCTTGTGTGTATGTGTGTTGGTTTTATATTAAATACATTACACATATATCATTAATATACATATTGCTATCACCCAAATATTTCTCTCAAGGGATCAATATATTCCCATATTAATCACACAGAAACTGGTAATATTTTACTCATTATAAACATCATCGTATTTTTCTTGTTTTTCTGATATTCCCCCAAAAAAGTACATTTTAAAGCACATTTTGACACACATTTTCAAGCACAGAGATATTGATATTTTTCTTCCAATCTATTATAAATATAATGAATTCCTATATCAGTGTAGACATGTCAATAATATTTATTACATATTTCAATTCAAATTATATGTCATGATTTTGTAGATAATTTTATAATTAGTTTCATATAGATAATATTATAATTAATAATTAATTTTAATTTTTGATTTTTAATTTTTAATTTTTAATTTTTAATTTTTAATTTTTAATTTTGGGTATTTATGGGCCCTTAGGACTTTGTATATAATCAGACGGGTACCACATATATAGTGTATGCCCCTCTATATCCCATTTAATTCTACAGTATCATTAAGGCCTAATGGTACCATGGTATCCATTCTAAAGATCCAATAGGCCTCTCTCCTACGAAGCCTATTGAATCGGTCTCCTCCTCTGATAGTCATTTTTGTTTGTTCAATACCTATCATGGTTATATTTTCCCATTTCCCTTTTTGACATTGTATGACATGATCTGATAGGGGGTGTTTTGCTCCTTTCATTATATTTCTCCTGTGCTCCATATATCTTACATGCAATGTTCTTGTAGTTCGCCCGATATATTGTTTTCCACATCGACACGAAATTAAATAAATAACATATGTGGACATGCAATTAATGAAATCCTTGATGGCAAAGGACTCATTGGTTATAAAGGACTGAAAGTTACTACTTTTTCTAGGTATGTTGTTACATGACTGACAGTTACTTTTTCCACATTTATGGTATCCAGGTGGCCTCACAGGAAGCCAGGTATTGGATGTATCCGAGATGGGTTTTCTACCTTTAACAAAATGACTTGGTACTAAAATTTTATGCAGATTGTCTGCTTTTCTAAATATGGTACCCCCTGTTGGGTTGATGTATGGTTTTAATACATCATCCAGGAGTAGTAATGAGGTATTTTTCTTGATGACCTGACTAATTCTATGTGCACTGCTGTTATATTGTGTAATGAAGGATAGGCTTCTATCTTTCTTATTATCACTATTTTCCTTTGCCGATTTTGGTTTGAGTAATGTATCCCTTTCTATTTTTTCTACCTCTGAATAGGCTTTATCCAACAATGCTTGTGGGTAGCCCTGTTCGGAGAATGATTCCATAAGTTTTTTTGCTTGAACCTGATATGAAAGAACAGACGTACAATTTCGTCTTAATCTGACAAACTGACCCCTTGGGATATTGTCCTTCCAACACTGCTTATGGGAGCTTTTATAGTTTAGATATCTATTTTGATCCACTTCCTTGATATGAGTTTTTGTGACTAAAGTGTCATTCTCAATATACAGCTCTATATCCAAAAAACTAATATTTGTAGTGCTATAGTGAGATGTGAATTTGAGACCATATTCATTATTATTGAGACTATTAAAAAAACTGTGAAGTGTTTCAATCGTGCCGCCCCAAACAATAAATAAGTCATCTATAAACCGGCCATAGTAGACCAGACTCGCCCCGAGCCCCCCCCCCCACACATGTTCGTCCTCAAAGGCTCCCATGTAGAGGTTAGCGAAGCTCGGAGCGAATCTGGCCCCCATCGCCGCACCACGTGTCTGTAAATAATACTGATTGTCAAATATAAAATAATTATGTGATAATATAAATTTTATCGCTTCCACAACAAAGACACGCAGAGAGTCCGTAAGGCCGCCTTGCTTCAAATAATAATCAACCACAGAAACACCCTTTTTGTGTGGTATATTAGAATATAGTGCTTCTACGTCGCACGTGACTAAATAGTAGTGTTTTTTCCATGTAATTTTGTTTATAAGATTTAAAAAATGTTGTGTGTCTTTTATGTGCGACCTTAGGCTCTCTACGTGTCCCTGCAAATGATGATCGACAAAAAAAGATAAGTTATTTGTTAATGACCCAACACCAGAAATTATAGGTCGCCCCGGTGGATTGGTGAGTGACTTGTGAATTTTTGGTAAAACATAAAATGTGGGTGTGATGGGGTGTGTACAAAGTAAAAAATCAAATATTTATTTGGATATAGAGCCATCCTCCATAGCCTGATCAAGCAATCCCATGTATTGTTTTTGAAATAGGATGGTGGGATTTGTATCTATTTTAGTATAGAATTTCATATCCATCAATTGTCTAGAACATTCTAGGACATAATTTTCCGCATCTAGGATTACAATCCCACCGCCCTTATCCGCTGATTTTATTATAATTGATGAATCTTCCCGCAGTGATTTCATAGCCATACGCTCCCCAGGGGTCAGGTTATCCCAATATCTACCATCATCTGACTTTTCACAGATATCCCTAAATTTGGCAAGTGTGGATTTGTAGAAACTATCCACAAAAGGGCCCTTATAAGATAAAGGGTAAAAATCTGTTAACAAAGGCTAATAAGCATTCATCTAGAACGATTCCTAGAAACATTTTAAAAAGTCAATAATGTGGAGAGTTTTTGTAAGATGTTTCTTCCATCAACCAATGAAGAAACACATTGGTACTTTCCCATGATGAGTGAGTGCTTCAGGATCTCTTGCACTTACATGTGCAGCAGAGTACTGTTATGAAAGCATGCTGGGTCCATAACCCAGAGGTAGGCAGATTGAAACTATCCTCTGCTATATGCATTTTTTTTTTGTTAATTAAAGTAATCCAAAACTGGGATTGATATTTTTGCTCTTTTATTTTTACTTAAAGTACAATAACTTTTACCATTTTAATTTGTTTTAATAGTATATTGACAGTATTGTTTTCTTTCAAAAATCCAATTAATTTTCTTTACCCGATTATTAAAATGGTAATTGACAAAAACAAACTACATAGTCACCAGAAGAGCAATACAAAATGTACAAGTGATATATTAAAATCATCTTTCCAGCTTGGATTTCAATGATGCATTGGGGCAACGATTTTGTGAGAAACATCTTCACCCTTAAATAAAGATTTTCTTAATTCCTTACCTGTGTGCTAATTAGATATCACTTTGTTTTCACATTAAACAGACTTCCACATGAGAAAACAGCAAAGATGCAGTGGCGTTAATGTTTCCTGGTGTCAACCTGTATTATTTCCGTAGATATTGAAATGAGGATGCATCTTGCTGCCTTTCCAATGAAGCAAGTTTAATTTAGTAATAGGTGAAAAACCATCCCTACAAAGATGTTAATCAGATACTTGGCTTTGTGGACACTTTTCAGAGAACAAATTTGTTATCATAAAAATAAAGCCAGAAAATGAAGAGCTGTTTAATCACTCAATTGGATTTTTCTGCCAGCATTTTTCTTTTTCTCTGCAACCCACTGCTAAATTGTGCTTCCTAGCTGTTTTTTTTATAAAATCACTTAATCAAATCTAACTCTGATTACATCAGAGAAGGCCAGGTACCCTACACCATAAGAGGGGTTTTGCAATTTTGACTTGTCTACTTAAATATTACCAAAATCTGATCACAATGTCAATTACGTCCCTGGGTGGGATTGAACCACCAACCTTCTGATTAATAGCTGAACACACTAACCGATTGCGCCACAGAGACACTTTGCAAAAAGTACATACTGACAAAGACTAATAAGCATTCATCTAGAACGTTTCCTAGAAAAACTTTAAAAAGTCAATAATCTGGAGAGTTTTTGTAAGATGTTTCTTCCAGCAACCAATGAAGAAACACATTGGTACTTTCGCATGATGAGTGAGTGCTTCAGGATCTCTTGCACTTACATGTGCTGCAGAGTACTGCACTGGAAGCATGCTGGGCCCATAACCCAGAGGTAGGCAGATTGAAACTATCCTTTGCTATATGCATTTTTTTTTTGTTCATTAAAGTAATCCAAAACTGGGATTGATATTTTAGCTTTTATTTTTACTTAAAGTACAATAACTTTTACCATTTTAATTTGTTTTAATAGTATATTGACAGTATTGTTTTCTTTCAAAAATCCAATTAATTTTCTTTACCCGATTTTTAAAATGGTAATTGACAAAAACAAACTACATTGTCACCAGAAGAGCAATACAAAATGTACAAGTGATATATTAAAATCATCTTTCCAGCTTGAATTTCAATGATGCATTGGGGCAACGATTTTGTGAGAAACATCTTCACCCTTAAATAAAGATTTTCTTAATTCCTTACCTGTGTGCTAATTAGATATCACCTTGTTTTCACATTAAACAGACTTCCACATGAGAAAACAGCAAAGATGCAGTGGCGTTAATGTTTCCTGGTGTCAACCTGTATTATTTCCGTAGATATTGAAATGAGGATGCATCTTGCTGCCTTTCCAATGAAGCAAGTTTAATTTAGTAATAGGTGAAAAACCATCCCTACAAAAATGTTAATCAGATACTTGGCTTTGTGGACACTTTTCAGAGAACAAATTTGTTATCATAAAAATAAAGCCAGAAAATGAAGAGCTGTTTAATCACTCAATTGGATTTTTCTGCCAGCATTTTTCTTTTTCTCTGCAACCCACTGCTAAATTGTGCTTCCTAGCTGTTTTTTTATAAAATCACTTAATCAAATCTAACTCTGATTACATCAGAGAAGGCCAGGTACCCTACACCATAAGAGGGGGTTTGCAATTTTGACTTGTCTACTTAAATATCACCAAAATCTGATCACAAGGTCAATTATGTCCCTGGGTGGGATTGAACCACCAACTTTTTGATTAATAGCTGAACACACTAACCAATTGCGCCACAGAGACACTTTGCAAAAAGTACATACTGACAAAGACTAATAAGCATTCATCTAGAACGTTTCCTAAAAAAACTTTAAAAAGTCAATAATCTGGAGAGTTTTTGTAAGATGTTTCTTCCAGCAACCAACGAAGAAACACATTGGTACTTTCGCATGATGAGTGAGTGCTTCAGGATCTCTTGCACTTACATGTGCAGCAGAGTACTGCAATGGAAGCATGCTGGGCCCATAACCCAGAGGTAGGCAGATTGAAACTATCCTTTGCTATATGCATTTTTTTTTGTTCATTAAAGTAATCCAAAACTGGGATTGATATTTTAGCTTTTATTTTTACTTAAAGTACAACAACTTTTACCATTTTAATTTGTTTTAATAGTATATTGACAGTATTGTTTTCTTTCAAAAATCCAATTAATTTTCTTTACCCGATTATTAAAATGGTAATTGACAAAAACAAACTACATTGTCACCAGAAGAGCAATACAAAATGTACAAGTGATATATTAAAATCATCTTTCCAGCTTGAATTTCAATGATGCATTGGGGCAACGATTTTGTGAGAAACATCTTCACCCTTAAATAAAGATTTTCTTAATTCTTTACCTGTGTGCTAATTAGATATCACCTTGTTTTCACATTAAACAGACTTCCACATGAGAAAACAGCAAAGATGCAGTGGTGTTAATGTTTCCTGGTGTCAACCTGTATTATTTCTGTAGATATTGAAATGAGGATGCATCTTGCTGCCTTTTTAATGAAGCAAGTTTAATTTAGTAATAGGTGAAAAACCATCCCTACAAAGATGTTAATCAGATACTTGGCTTTGTGGACACTTTTCAGAGAACAAATTTGTTATCATAAAAATAAAGCCAGAAAATAAAGAGCTGTTTAATCACTCAATTGGATTTTTCTGCCAGCATTTTTCTTTTTCTCTGCAACCCACTGCTAAATTGTGCTTCCTAGCTGTTTTTTTTATAAAATCACTTAATCAAATCTAACTCTGATTACATCAGAGAAGGCCAGGTACCCTACACCATAAGAGAGGGTTTGCAATTTTGACTTGTCTACTTAAATATCACCAAAATCTGATCACAAGGTCAATTACGTCCCTGGGTGGGATTGAACCACCAACCTTTTGATTAATAGCTGAACACACTAACAGATTGCGCCACAGAGACACTTTGCAAAAAGTCCATACTGACAAAGACTAATAAGCATTCATCTAGAACGTTTCCTAGAAAAACTTTAAAAAGTCAATAATCTGGAGAGTTTTTGTAAGATGTTTCTTCCAGCAACCAATGAAGAAACATATTGGTACTTTCGCATGATGAGTGAGTGCTTCAGGATCTCTTGCACTTAAATGTGCAGCAGAGTACTGCAATGGAAGCATGCTGGGCCCATAACCCAGAGGTAGGCAGATTGAAACTATCCTTTGCTATATGCATTTTTTTTTGTTCATTAAAGTAATCCAAAACTGGGATTGATATTTTAGCTTTTATTTTTACTTAAAGTACAATAACTTTTACCATTTTAATTTGTTTTAATAGTATATTGACAGTATTGTTTTCTTTCAAAAATCCACTTAATTTTCTTTACCCTATTATTAAAATGGTAATTGACAAAAACAAACTACATTGTCACCAGAAGAGCAATACAAAATGTACAAGTGATACATTAAAATCATCTTTCCAGCTTGAATTTCAATGATGCATTGGGGCAACGATTATGTGAGAAACATCTTCACCCTTAAATAAAGATTTTCTTAATTCCTTACCTGTGTGCTAATTAGATATCACCTTGTTTTCACATTAAACAGACTTCCACATGAGAAAGCAGCAAGGATGCAGTGGCGTTAATGTTTCCTGGTGTCAACCTGTATTATTTCAGTAGATATTGAAATGAGGATGCATCTTGCTGCCTTTCCAATGAAGCAAGTTTAATTTAGTAATAGATGAAAAACCATCCCTACAAATATGTTAATCAGATACTTGGCTTTGTGGACACTTTTCAGAGAACAAATTAGTTAGCATAAAAATAAAGCCAGAAAATGAAGAGCTGTTTAATCACTCAATTGGATTTTTCTGCCAGCATATTTCTTTTTCTCTGCAACCCACTGCTAAATTGTGCTTCCTAGCTGTTTTTATAAAATCACTGAATCAAATCTAACTACATCAGAGAAGGCCAGGTACCCTACACCATAACAGGGGGTTTGAAATTTTGACTTGTCTACTTAAAGATCACCAAAATCTGATAACAAGGTCAATTAAGTCCCTGGGTGGGATTGAACCACCAACCTTTTGGTTAATAGCCTTACACACTAACTGATTGCGCCACAGCGACACTTTGCGAAAGTACATACTGACAAAGGCTAATAAGCATTCATCTAGAACGATTCCTAGAAACATTTTAAAAAGTCAATAATGTGGAGAGTTTTTGTAAGATGTTTCTTCCATCAACCAATGAAGAAACACATTGGTACTTTCCCATGATGAGTGAGTGCTTCAGGATCTTTTGCACTTACATGTGCAGCAGAGTACTGTAATGGAAGCATGCTGGGTCCATAACCCAGAGGTAGGCAGATTGAAACTATCCTCTGCTATATGCATTTTTTTTTTGTTAATTAACGTAATCCAAAACTGGGATTGATATTTTTGCTCTTTTATTTTTACTTAAAGTACAATAACTTTTACCATTTTAATTTGTTTTAATAGTATATTGACAGTATTGTTTTCTTTCAAAAATCCACTTAATTTTCTTTACCCGATAATTAAAATGGTAATTGACAAAAACAAACTACATTGTCACCAGAAGAGCAATACAAAATGTACAAGTGATATATTAAAATCATCTTTCCAGCTTGAATTTCAATGATGCATTGGGGCAACGATTTTGTGAGAAACATCTTCACCCTTAAATAAAGATTTTCTTAATTCCTTACCTGTGTGCTAATTAGATATCACCTTGTTTTCACATTAAACAGACTTCCACATGAGAAAACAGTAAAGATGCAGTGGCGTTAATGTTTCCTGGTGTCAACCTGTATTATTTCCGTAGATATTGAAATGAGGATGCATCTTGCTGCCTTTCCAATGAAGCAAGTTTAATTTAGTAATAGGTGAAAAACCATCCCTACAAAGATGTTAATCAGATATTTGGCTTTGTGGACACTTTTCAGAGAACAAATTTGTTATCATAAAAATAAAGCCAGAAAATGAAGAGCTGTTTAATCACTCAATTGGATTTTTCTGCCAGCATTATTCTTTTTCTCTGCAACCCACTGCTAAATTGTGCTTCCTAGCTGTTTTTTTATAAAATCACTTAATCAAATCTAACTCTGATTACATCAGAGAAGGCCAGGTACCCTACACCATAACAGGGGGTTTGCAATTTTGACTTGTCTACTTAAATATCACCAAAATCTGATCACAAGGTCAATTATGTCCCTGGGAGGGATTGAACCACCAACCTTTTGATTAATAGCTGAACACACTAACCGATTGCGCCACAGAGACACTTTGCAAAAAGTACATACTGACAAAGACTAATAAGCATTCATCTAGAACGTTTCCTAGAAAAACTTTAAAAAATCAATAATCTGGAGAGTTTTTGTAAGATGTTTCTTCCAGCAACCAATGAAGAAACACATTGGTACTTTCGCATGATGAGTGAGTGCTTCAGGATCTCTTGCACTTACATGTGCAGCAGAGTACTGCAATGAAAGCATGCTGGGCCCATAACCCAGAGGTAGGCAGATTGAAACTATCCTCTGCTATATGCATTTTTTATTGTTAATTAAAGTAATCCAAAACTGGGATTGATATTTTTGCTCTTTTATTTTTACTTAAAGTACAATAACTTTTACCATTTTAATTTGTTTTAATAGTATATTGACAGTATTGTTTTCTTTCAAAAATCCACTTAATTTTCTTTACCCTATTATTATAATGGTAATTGACAAAAACAAACTACATTGTCACCAGAAGAGCAATACAAAATGTACAAGTGATATATTAAAATCATCTTTCCAGCTTGAATTTCAATGATGCATTGGGGCAACGATTTTGTGAGAAACACCTTCACCCTTAAATAAAGATTTTCTTAATTCCTTACCTGTGTGCTAATTAGATATCACCTTGTTTTCACATTAAACAGACTTCCACATGCGAAAGCAGCAAGGATGCAGTGGCGTTAATGTTTCCTGGTGTCAACCTGTATTATTTCAGTAGACATTGAAATGAGGATGCATCTTGCTGCCTTTCCAATGAAGCAAGTTTAATTTAGTAATAGGTGAAAAACCATCCCTACAAAGATGTTAATCAGATACTTGGCTTTGTGGACACTTTTCAGAGAACAAATTTGTTAGCATAAAAATAAAGCCAGAAAATGAAGAGCTGTTTAATCACTCAATTGGATTTTTTTGCCAGCATATTTCTTTTTCTCTGCAACTCACTGCTAAATTGTGCTTCCTAGCTGTTTTTATAAAATCACTAAATCAAATCTAACTCTGATTACATCAGAGAAGGCCAGGTACCCTACACCATAACAGGGGGTTTGAAATTTTGACTTGTCTACTTAAAGATCACCAAAATCTGATAACAAGGTCAATTAAGTCCCTGGGTGGGATTGAACCACCAACCTTTTGGTTAATAGCCTCACACACTAACTGATTGCGCCACAGCGACACTTTGCAAAAGTACTTACTGACAAAGACTAATAAGCATTCATCTAGAACGATTCCTAGAAACATTTTAAAAAGTCAATAATGTGGAGAGTTTTTGTAAGATGTTTCTTCCATCAACCAATGAAGAAACACATTGGTACTTTCCCATGATGAGTGAGTGCTTCAGGATCTCTTGCACTTACATGTGCAGCAGAGTACTGTAATGGAAGCATGCTGGGTCCATAACCCAGAGGTAGGCAGATTGAAACTATCCTCTGCTATATGCATTTTTTTTGTTAATTAAAGTAATCCAAAACTGGGATTGATATTTTTGCTCTTTTATTTTTACTTAAAGTACAATAACTTTTACCATTTTAATTTGTTTTAATAGTATATTGACAGTATTGTTTTCTTTCAAAAATCCAATTAATTTTCTTTACCCGATTATTAAAATGGTAATTGACAAAAGCAAACTACATTGTCACCAGAAGAGCAATACAAAATGTACAAGTGATATATTAAAATCATCTTTCCAGCTTGAATTTCAATGATGCATTGGGGCAACGATTTTGTGAGAAAAATCTTCACCCTTAAATAAAGATTTTCTTAATTCCTTACCTGTGTGCTAATTAGATATCACCTTGTTTTCACATTAAACAGACTTCCACATGAGAAAGCAGCAAGGATGCAGTGGCGTTAATGTTTCCTGGTGTCAACCTGTATTATTTCAGTAGATATTGAAATGAGGATGCATCTTGCTGCCTTTCCAATGAAGCAAGTTTAATTTAGTAATAGGTGAAAAACCATCCCTACAAAGATGTTAATCAGATACTTGGCTTTGTGGACACTTTTCAGAGAACAAATTTGTTAGCATAAAAATAAAGCCAGAAAATGAAGAGCTGTTTAATCACTCAATTGGATTTTTTTGCCAGCATATTTCTTTTTCTCTGCAACCCACTGCTAAATTGTGCTTCCTAGCTGTTTTTATAAAATCACCGAATCAAATCTAACTCTGATTACATCAGAGAAGGCCAGGTACCCTACACCATAACAGGGGTTTTCGAAATTTTGACTTGTCTACTTAAAGATCAACAAAATCTGATAACAAGGTCAATTACGTCCCTGGGTGGGGTTGAACCACCAACCTTTTGGTTAATAGCCATACACACTAACTGATTGCGCCACAGCGACACTTTGCAAAAGTACTTACTGACAAAGGCTAATAAGCATTCATCTAGAACGTTTCCTATAAAAACTTTAAATAGTCAATAATCTGGAGAGTTTTTGTAAGATGTTTCTTCCATCAACCAATGAAGAAACACATTGGTACTTTCCCATGATGAGTGAGTGCTTCAGGATCTCTTGCACTTACATGTGCAGCAGAGTACTGTAATGGAAGCATGCTGGGTCCATAACCCAGAGGTAGGCAGATTGAAACTATCCTCTGCTATATGCATTTTTTTTGTTAATTAAAGTAATCCAAAACTGGGATTGATATTTGTGCTCTTTTATTTTTACTTAAAGTACAATAACTTTTACCATTTTAATTTGTTTTAATAGTATATTGACAGTATTGTTTTCTTTCAAAAATCCAATTAATTTTCTTTACCCGATTATTAAAATGGTAATTGACAAAAACAAACTACATTGTCACCTGAAGAGCAATACAAAATGTACAAGTGATATATTAAAATCATCTTTCCAGCTTGAATTTCAATGATGCATTGGGGCAACGATTTTGTGAGAAACATCTTCACCCTTAAATAAAGATTTTCTTAATTCCTTACCTGTGTGCTAATTAGATATCACCTTGTTTTCACATTAAACAGACTTCCACATGAGAAAACAGCAAAGATGCAGTGGCGTTAATGTTTCCTGGTGTCAACCTGTATTATTTCCGTAGATATTGAAATGAGGATGCATCTTGCTGCCTTTCCAATGAAGCAAGTTTAATTTAGTAATAGGTGAAAAACCATCCCTACAAAGATGTTAATCAGACACTTGGCTTTGTGGACACTTTTCAGAGAACAAATTAGTTAGCATAAAAATAAAGCCAGAAAATGAAGAGCAGTTTAATCACTCAATTGGATTTTTCTGCCAGCATATTTCTTTTTCTCTGCAACCCACTGCTAAATTGTGCTTCCTAGCTGTTTTTTTATAAAATCACTTAATCAAATCTAACTCTGATTACATCAGAGAAGGCCAGGTACCCTACACCATAAGAGGGGGTTTGAAATTTTGACTAGTCTACTTAAAGATCACCAAAATCTGATAACAAGGTCAATTACATCCCTGGGTGGGATTGAACCACCAACCCTTTGATTAATAACCAAACACACTAACCGATTGCGCCACAGAGACACTTTGCAAACTTACATACTGACAAAGGCTAATAAGCATTCATCTAGAACGTTTCCTAGAAAAACTTTAAAAAGTCAATAATCTGGAGAGTTTTTGTAAGATGTTTCTTCCATCAACCAACGAAGAAACACATTGGTACTTTCCCATGATGAGTGAGTGCTTCAGGATCTCTTGCACTTACATGTGCAGCAGAGTACTTCATTGGAAACATGCTGGGCCCATAACCCAGAGGTAGGCAGATTGAAACTATCCTCTGCTATATGCATTTTTTATTGTTAATTAAAGTAATCCAAAACTGGGATTGATATTTTTGCTCTTTTATTTTTACTTTAAAGTACAATAACTTTTACCATTTTAATTTGTTTTAATAGTATATTGACAGTATTGTTTTCTCTTAAAAAATCCACTTAATTTTCTTTACCCTATTTTTATAATGGTAATTGACAAAAACAAACTACATTGTCACCAGAAGAGCAATACAAAATGTACAAGTGATATATTAAAATCATCTTTCCAGCTTGAATTTCAATGATGCATTGGGGCAACGATTTTGTGAGAAACATCTTCACCCTTAAATAAAGATTTTCTTAATTCCTTACCTGTGTGCTAATTAGATATCACCTTGTTTTCACATTAAACAGACTTCCACATGCGAAAGCAGCAAGGATGCAGTGGCGTTAATGTTTCCTGGTGTCAACCTGTATTATTTCAGTAGACATTGAAATGAGGATGCATCTTGCTGCCTTTCCAATGAAGCAAGTTTAATTTAGTAATAGGTGAAAAACCATCCCTACAAAGGTGTTAATCAGAGACTTGGCTTTGTGGACACTTTTCAGAGAACAAATTTGTTAGCATAAAAATAAAGCCAGAAAATGAAGAGCTGTTTAATCACTCAATTGGATTTTTTTGCCAGCATATTTCTTTTTCTCTGCAACTCACTGCTAAATTGTGCTTCCTAGCTGTTTTTATAAAATCACTGAATCAAATCTAACTCTGATTACATCAGAGAAGGCCAGGTACCCTACACCATAACAGGGGGTTTGAAATTTTGACTTGTCTACTTAAAGATCACCAAAATCTGATAACAAGGTCAATTACGTCCCTGGGTGGGATTGAACCACCAACCTTTTAGTTAATCACCATACACACAGACTGATTGCGCCACAGCGACACTTTGCAAAAGTACATACTGACAAATGCTAATAAGCATTCATCTAGAACGTTTCCTAGAAACATTTTAAAAAGTCAATAATGTGGAGAGTTTTTGTAAGATGTTTCTTCCATCAACCAATAAAGAAACACATTGGAACTTTCCCATGATAAGTGAGTGCTTCAGGACCTCTTGCACTTACATGTGCAGCAGAGTACTGTAATGGAAGCATGCTGGGTCCATAACCCAGAGGTAGGCAGATTGAAACTATCCTCTGCTATATGCATTTTTTTTTGTTAATTAAAGTAATCCAAAACTGGGATTGATATTTTTGCTCTTTTATTTTTACTTAAAGTACAATAACTTTTACCATTTTAATTTGTTTTAATAGTATATTGACAGTATTGTTTTCTTTCAAAAATCCAATTAATTTTCTTTACCCGATTATTAAAATGGTAATTGACAAAAACAAACTACATTGTCACCAGAAGAGCAATACAAAATGTACAAGTGATATATTAAAATCATCTTTCCAGCTTGAATTTCAATGATGCATTGGGGCAACGATTTTGTGAGAAACATCTTCACCCTTTAATAAAGATTTTCTTAATTCCTTACCTGTGTGCTAATTAGATATCACCTTGTTTTCACATTAAACAGACTTCCACATGAGAAAGCAGCAAGGATGCAGTGGCGTTAATGTTTCCTGGTGTCAACCTGTATTATTTCAGTAGATATTGAAATGAGGATGCATCTTGCTGCCTTTCCAATGAAGCAAGTTTAATTTAGTAATAGGTGAAAAACCATCCAAGAGCTGTTTAATCACTCAATTGGATTTTTTTGCCAGCATATTTCTTTTTCTCTGCAACCCACTGCTAAATTGTGCTTCCTAGCTGTTTTTATAAAATCACTGAATCAAATCTAACTCTGATTACATCAGAGAAGTCTAAATACCTAACACCATAACAGGGGGTTTGAAATTTTGACTTGTCTACTTAAAGATCACCAAAATCTGATAACAAAGTCAATTACATCCCTGGGTGGGATTGAACCACCAACCTTTTGGTTAATAGCCATACACACTAACTGATTGCGCCACAGCGACACTTTGCAAAATTACATACTGACAAAGGCTAATAAACAATCATCTAGAACGTTTCCTAGAAAAACTTTAAAAAGTCAATAATCTGGAGTGTTTTTGTAAGATGTTTCTGCCATCAACCAATGAAGAAACACATTGGTACTTTCCCATGATGAGTGAGTGCTTCAGGATCTCTTGCACTTACATGTGCAGCAGAGTACTGCAATGGAAGCATGCTGGGCCCATAACCCAGAGGTAGAAAGATTGAAACTATCCTCTGCTATATGCATTTTTTTTGTTAATTAAAGTAATCCAAAACTGGGATTGATATTTTTGCTCTTTTATTTTTACTTAAAGTACAATAACTTTTACCATTTTAATTTGTTTTAATAGTATATTGACAGTATTGTTTTCTTTCAAAAATTCACTTAATTTTCTTTTCTGTGTGCTAATTAGATATCACCTTGTTTTCACATTAAATAGACTTCCACATGAGAAAGCAGCAAGGATGCAGTGGCGTTAATGTTTCCTGGTGGTAGTGGGGTACTGTGTTTGTGCTTTCCTCTGGTCAGCTCTGGTAAAAGTCAGATTTCTTTGTCTCAGATCTTCCTCTAGCCTTGTTCTTCTTTCGAGAGTTCCCTTGTGCTGCCTCAGTTGGATCTCCTTCACTTGACAGGGGGGTACCCGAGCAGCGACCCTCCCCAGCACTAGCCCAACTCCTACTTACCTGCCAGGTGAGATACTATGATCAGGAAGGTGCTTCTCCCAGGGAAAGGCTCACCCATTGCACTCTGGGTGTGCTGCTCCTGCGATTTCCCCAAATGTGGGAAACTTGACTGCATAATTTGTGTTTCCCCTGGTCGGCTCTCGTATAATTCAGATCTCTTTGTCTCAGGTCTCTCTCCAGCCTAGTTTGCTGTCTGTTTCCACTTCTCTTTTCTTAAACCGCTCCCTTCTATGCCCTTGTGCACCTTAATTAAATCTAACTCTGATTACGTCAGAGAAGGCCAGGTACCCTACACCATAAGAGGGGGTTTGAAATTTTGACTTGTCTACTTAAAGATCACCAAAATCTGATCACAAGGTCAATTACATCACTGGGTGGGAACCTTTTGGTTAATAGCCCATGTAAGTGCAAGAGATCCTGAAGCACTCACTCATCATGGGAATGTACCAATGTGTTTCTTACAAAAATTCTCCAGATTATTGACTTTTTAAAGTTTTTCTAGGAAACGTTCTAGATGAATGCTTATTAGCCTTTGTCAGTATGTACTTTTGCAAAGTGTCGCTGTGGCGCAATCAGTTAGTGTGTATGGCTATTAACCTAAAGGTTGGTGATTCAATCCCACCCAGGGACGTAATAGACCTTGTTATCAGATTTTGGTGATCTTTAAGTAGACAAGTCAAAATTTCAAACCCCCTCTTATGGTGTAGGGTACCCGGCCTTCTCTGATGTAATCAGAATTAGATTTGATTAAGTGATTTTATAAAAAACAGCTAGGAAGCACAATTTAGCAGTGGGTTGCAGAGAAAAAAAATTATGCTGGCAGAAAAGTCCAATTGAGTGATTAAACAGCTCTTCATTTTCTGATTTTATGTTTATGCTAACAAATTTGCTCTCTGAAAAGTGTCCACAAAGCCAAGTCTCTGATTAACACCTTTGTAGGAATGGTTTTTCACCTATTACTGAATTAAACTTGCTTCATTGGAAAGGCAGCAAGATGCATCCTCATTTCAATGTCTACTGAAATAATACAGGTTGACACCAGGAAACATAAACGTCACTGCATCCTTGCTGCTTCCTCATGGGGAAGTCTGTTTAATGTGAAAACAAGGTGATATCTAATCAGCACACAGGTAAGGAATTAAGAAAATCTTTCTTTATGGGTGAAGATGTTTCTCACAAAATTGTTGCACCAAGGCATCATTGAAATTCAAGCTGGAAAGATGATTTTAATATATCACTTGTACATTTTGTACTGCTCTTCTGGTGACAATGTAGATTGTTTTTGTCAATTACCATTTTAATAATCGGGTAAAGAAAATTAATTGGATTTTTGAAAGAAAACAATACTGTCAATATACTATTAAAACAAATTAAAATGGTAAAAGTTATTGTACTTTAAGTAAAAATAAAAGAGCAAAAATATCAATCCCAGTTTTGGATTACTTTAATTAATAAAAACAATGCATATAGCAGAGGATAGTTTCAATCTGCCTACCTCTGGGTTATGGACCCAGCATGCTTCCATTACAGTACTCTGCTGCACATGTAAGTGCAAGAGATCCTGAAGCACTCACTCATCATAGGAAAGTACCAATGTGTTTCTTCATTGGTTGATGGAAGAAACATCTTACAAAAACTCTCCACATTATTGACTTTTTAAAATGTTTCTAGGAAACGTTCTAGATGAATGCTTATTAGCCTTTGTCAGTATGTACTTTTGAAAAGTGTCGCTGTGGCGCAATCAGTTAGTGTATAAGGCTATTAACCAAAAGGTTGGTGGTTCAATCCCACCCAGGGACGTAATTGACCTTGTTATCAGATTTCGGTGATCTTTAAGTAGACAAGTCAAAATTTCAAACCCCCTCTTATGGTGTAGGGTACCTGGCCTTCTCTGATGTAATCAGAGTTAGATTTGATTAAGTGATTTTATAAAAAAAACAGCTAGGAAGCACAATTTAGCAGTGGGTTGCAGAGAAAAAGAAAAATGCTGGCAGAAAAATCCAATTGAGTGATTAAACAGCTCTTCATTTTCTGGCTTTATTTTTATGCTAACAAATTTGTTCTCTGAAAAGTGTCCACAAAGCCAAGTCTCTGATTAACACCTTTGTAGGGATGGTTTTTAACCTATTACTAAATTAAACTTGCTTCATTGGAAAGGCAGCAAGATGCATCCTCATTTCAATGTCTACTGAAATAATACAGGTTGACACCAGGAAACATTAACGCCACTGCATCCTTGCTGCTTTCTCATGTGAAAGTCTGTTTAATGTGAAAACAAGGTGATATCTAATTAGCACACAGGTAGGGAATTAAGAAAATCTTTATTTAAGGGTGAAGATGTTTCTCACAAAATCGTTACCTCAATGAATCATTGAAATTCAAGCTGAAAAGATGATTTTAATATATCACTTGTACATTTTGTATTGCTCTTCTGGTGACAATGTAGTTTGTTTTTGTCAATTACCATTTTAATAATAGGGTAAAGAAAATTAAGTGGATTTTTGAAAGAAAACAATACTGTCAATATACTATTAAAACAAATTAAAACAGTAAAAGTTATTGTACTTTAAGTAAAAATAAAAGAGCCAAAATATCAATCCCAGTTTTGGATTACTTTAATTAACAAAAAAAATGCATATAGCAGAGGACAGTTGCAATCTGCCTACCTCTGGGTTATAGGCCCAGCATGCTTCCATTGTAGTCCTTTGCTGCACATGTAAGTGCAAGAGATCCTGAAGCACTCACTCATCATGGGAAAGTACCAATGTGTTTCTTCATTGGTTGATGGAAGGAACATCTTACAAAAACTCTCCAGATTATTGACTTTTTAAAGTTTTTCTAGGAAACGTTCTAGATGAATGCTTATTAACCTTTGTCAGTATGTACTTTTGCAAAGTGTCTCTGAGGCGCAAACAGTTAGCGTGTTCAGTTGTTAACCAAAAGGTTGGTGGTTCAATCCCACCTAGGGACGTAATTGACCTCGTTATCAGATTTTGGTGATCTTTAAGTAGACAAGTAAAAATTTCAAACCACCTCTTATGGTGTAGGGTACCTGGCCTTCTCTGATGTAATCAGAGTTAGATTTGATTAAGTGATTTTATAAAAAAAACAGCCACGAAGCACAATTTAGCAGTGGGTTGCAGAGAAAAAGAAATATGCTGGCAGAAAAATCCAATTGAGTGATTAAACAGCTCTTCATTTTCTGGCTTTATTTTTATGCTAACAAATTTGTGCTCTGAAAAGTGTCCACAAAGCCAAGTATCTGATTAACACCTTTGTAGGGATGGTTTTTCACCTATTATTAAATTAAACTTGCTTCATTGGAAAGGCAGCAAGTGATGTCATCCAAGCAGTGGGTCAAAGTTGGCTTCAAACCTCGTCTGCTTATGAAAAGAGAAAAGGGGTATGCAGGGCATGGCGGCCTTTTGCGGTGCTTGGATGACCCCTAGTTCGCATTAAATAATGCAGTCGAGTTTCCCACATTTGGGGAAATCACAGGGGTCAGCATACCCAGAATGCAATGAATGAACCGCACCCTGGGAGAACAGTCTTCATGACCATGGTATCTCCTATGCAAAATAAGTATGATTTGGGATAGGGCTGGGGAGGGCCGCTGCTCAGGCACATCTCTGTCAAGTAAAGGAGATTCAACTGAGGCAGCACAAGAGAACTCTCATCTGGGGACAACAACTGCAGGGAGAACACATATTTTCAGATGAACATGGGAGGGCAGAAGGCTGCCTAATACTGAAGCACCCCCAAACAACAAACCAAATGCAACAACTAGTGCAAGCATTCCTGGGGGAAGGCCTGCAGCAGATGGATTTGCATATGGCGATGTCATCCAAGCAGTGGGTCAAAGTTGGCTTCAACCCTCGTCTGCATATGAAAAGAGAAAAGGGGCGTGCAGGGCATGGCGGCCTTTTGCGGCACTTGGATGACCCCTAGTTTGCATTAAACACCTCCACCCTCCGTCGGTGTGGGGCTCATGTTGGCTATGCCCCAGCCCCTGAAGCATTCAAGCTGATTTCTTGCAGCAGCTGGGCACTGTAACAGCTCCAGAGCTGCTCTGTAAGGCAAGTAAAAGGGTGTGGGCCCTGCAGCACTACCTGTAGTTCGCATTGTGCGAGACCCCTAGTTCGCATTAAACACCCCCACCCTCCTTCGGTGTGGGGCTCATGTTGGCCATGCCCCAGCCCCTGAAGCATTCACGCTGATTTCTTGCAGCAGCTGGGCACTGTAACAGCTCAAGAGCTGCTCTGTAAGGCAAGTAAAAGGGTGTGGGCCCTGCAGCACTACCTGTAGTTTGCATTGTGCATTGGAAGGCACAAAGTAAGCAGACGGGAGGAGAAGTCAGGATAGTGCACAAGGGTATAGACGGGAGGGGCTCAAGAAAAAAAGAAGTGGAAACAGACAGCAAACTAGGCTTCCAATGCACAATGCAAACTACAGGTAGTGCTGCAGGGCCCACACCCTTTTACTTGCCTTACAGAGCAGCTCTGGAGCTGTTTAATCACTCAATTGGATTTTTCTGCCAGCATAATTTTTCTCTTACGTCCTAGAGGATGCTGGGGACTCCGTAAGGACCATGGGGGATAGACGGGCTCCACAGGAGACATGGGCACTTAAAGAAAGACTTTAGATCTGGGTGTGCACTGGCTCCTCCCTCTATGCCCCTCCTCCAGACCTCAGTTTACTACTGTGCCCAGAGGAGACTGGGTGCTTTTCAGGGAGCTCTCCTGAGTTTCCTGACAGAAAGTATATTTGTTAGATTTTTTTATTTTCAGGGAGCCTGCTGGCAACAGACTCCCTGCATCGAGGGGCGGAGGGGAGAGATGCACACCTACTTCTGTGAGTTGATAGGCTCTGCTTCTTAGGCTACTGTACAGCATTAGCTCCAGAGGGATCGGTACGCAGGTCTCACCCTCGCCGTCCGTCCCAGAGCCGCGCCGCCGTCCCCCTCGCAGAGCCGGAAGATAGAAGCCGGGTGAGTATGAGAAGAAAAGAAGACTTCAGAGGCGGCGGAAGACTTCATGATCTTCACTGAGGTAACGCACAGCAGTAAAGCTGTGCTCCATTGCTCCCATACACCTCACACACGGCAGTCAGTGTAAGGGTGAAGGGCTCAGGGGGGACGCCCTGGGCAGCAATATAGACCTCTCTTTGGCAAAATAAATATATATGCAGCTAGGCACTGTATATATATATATAAGAGCCCCCGCCATTTTTTTACTATATTTGAGCGGGACAGAAGCCCGTCGCTGAGGGGGTGGGGCTTCTCCCTCAGCACTCACCAGCACCATTTTCTCCACAGCACCGCTGAGGGGAAGCTCCACGGACTCTCCCCTGCTTATACCACGGTAGAAAGAGGGTCTTAAAGAAGAGGGGGGCACATAATTAGGCGCATATATATATGGAAATACAGCGCTACTGGGTAAACATAAAATTATTGTGTTTTTTTCCTGGGTCATATAGCGCTGGGGTGTGTGCTGGCATACTCTCTCTCTCTGTCTCTCCAAAGGGCCTTGTTGGGGAACTGTCCTCAGATAAGAGGATTCCCTGAGTGTATGGTGTGTCGGTACACGTGTGTCGACATGTCTGAGGTAGAAGGCTCTCCTAGAGAGGAGCAGGAGCAAATTAATGTGGTATCTCCATCGACAACGCCGACACCTGACTGAATGGATATGTGAAATGTTTTAAGTGCTAATGTAAACTTATTACACAAGAGATTAGACAAAGCTGAAGCTAGGGAACAGTCAGGGAGTCAACCCATGCCTGTCCCTATGTCGCAGGGACCTTCGGGGTCTCAAAAGCGCCCACTATCCCAAATAGTTGACACAGATACCGACACGGATTCTGACTCCAGTGTCGACTACGATGATGCAAAGTTACAGCCAAAATTGGCTAAATGTATTCGATATATGATTATTGCAATAAAAGATGTTTTGCACATCACAGAGTCCCCTGTCCCTGACACGAGGGTACACATCTATAAGGGAAAGAAACCTGAGATAACCTTTCCCCCCTCACATGAGTTGAACGAATTATGTGAAAAAGCTTGGGAATCTCCAGACAAAAAGCTGCAGATTCCCAAAAGGATTCTTATGGCGTATCCTTTCCCGCCAATGGACAGGATACGGTGGGAATCCTCCCCAAAAAGGTAGCGCTGCCATCCCAGGATACGGCTACCATCAGGGACCATGCTGACCGCAAGCAGGAGGTTACCCTAAAGTCCATTTACACACATTCTGGTACCTTACTCAGACCGGCAATTGCGTCGGCCGGGGTTGTAGCGCGGTGGCAGCATGGACAGATACCTTATCAGCAGAGATTGAGACCCTAGATAAGGATGCTATGTTATTGACCATAGGGCATATAAAAGATGCTGTCCTATATATAAGAGATGCTCAAAGTGACATTAGTCTACTGGGTTCTAGAATAAACGCTATGTCAATTTCTGCTAGACGAGTCCTATGGACCCGGCAATGGACAGGTGATGCCGACTCAAAAAGGTATATGGAGGTTTTACCTTACAGGGGTGAGGAATTGTTTGGGGAAGGTCTCTCGGACCTAGTCTCCACAGCTACAGCTGGTAAATCAATTTTTTTGCCTTATATTCCCTCACAGCCTAAGAAAGCACCACATTATCAAATGCAGTCCTTTCGATCACAGAGAAACAAGAAAGTACGAGGTGTGTCCTTTCTTGCCAGAGGTAAGGGCAGAGGGAAGAAGCTGCACAACACAGCTAGTTCCCAGGAACAGAAGTCCTCCCCGGCCTCTACAAAATCCACCGCATGACGCTGGGGCTCCGCTAAAGGAGTCCGCCCAGTTGGGGGCACGTCTTCGAGTTTTCAGCCACATCTGGGTTCATTCGCAGGTGGATCCCTAGGCAATAGAAATTGTTTCTCAGGGTTACAAGCTGAAATTCGAAGAGGTGCCTCCTCGCCGGTTTTTCAAATCGGCCCTACCATCTTCTCCCCAGGAAAGGGAGATAGTGTTAAATGCAATTCACAAATTGTATCTTCAACAGGTGGTGGTCAAGGTTCCCCTGCTTCAACAAGGAAATGGAAATTATTCGACCCTGTTTGTAGTCCCAAAACCGGACGGTTTGGTCAGACCCATATTAAATTTAAAATCCCTGAACCTATACTTGAAAAGGTTCAAGTTCAAGATGGAATCGCTAAGAGCGGTCATCGCCAGCCTAGAAGGGGGGGATTTTATGATATCTCTGGACATAAAGGATGCATACCTTCATGTACTCATTTATCCACCTCATCAGGCGTACCTAAGATTTGCGGTACAGTATTGTCATTACCAATTTCAGACGTTGCCGTTTGGTCTCTCCAGAATTTTCTCCGAGAATTTTCACCAAGGTAATGACGGAAATTATGGTGCTCCTGCGAAAGCAAGGTGTCACAATTATCCCGTACTTGAACGATCTCCTCATAAAAGCGAGATCAAGAGAGCAGTTGCTGAACAGCGTATAACTTTCACTGAAGGTGTTACAGCAACACGGCTGGATTCTCAATATCCCGAAGTCGCAGTTGGTTCCTACGACTCGTCTGACTTTGCTTGGGCATTATTCTGGATACGGACCAGAAAAGGGTTTATCTTCCGATAGAAAAGGCCCAGGAACTCATGACTCTGGTCAGGAACCTATTGAAACCAAAACAGGTGTCAGTGCATCACTGCACTCGAGTCCTGGGAATGATGGTGGCATCATACGAGGCCATTCCCTTCGGCAGGTTCCATGCGAGGATCTTGCAATGGGACCTACTGGACAAGTGGTCCGGGTCACATCTACAGATTCATCAGTTGATCACCCTGTCCCCCAGGGCCAGGGTATCTCTCCTGTGGTGGCTGCAGAGTGCTCACCTTCTAGAGGGCCGCAGGTTCGGCATTCAGGACTGGATCCTGGTGACCACGAACGCGAGCCTCCGAGGTTGGGGAGCAGCCACACAGGGAAGAAATTTCCAAGGTCTTTGGTCAAGTCAGGAGACTTGTCTTCACATCAACATCCTGGAGCTAAGGGCCATATACAACGCCCTATGTCAAGCGGAGACCTTACTTCGCGACCAACCAGTTCTGATCCAGTCAGACAACGTCACCGCACTAGTTCATGTAAACCGCCAAGGCGGCACAAGGAACAGAGTGGCGATGGCGGAAGCCACCAGAATTCTTCGCTGGGCGGAGAATCATGTAAGCTGTCAAAGTCAGAAAAATATCACGATGCACACTGCCATATTTGCACCTCATATGTGTCCCTGCTGCGCATGCGTGCGCTCTCCCGTGCGTGCGCATACTCGCTGTTGCGGGCACCCGCAGGCGCACGGTATGCGCATTTACGGTAGAGATTGTGTGCGTCTAGCGGGCGACTCTTTCGTTACATATTTTCACCATATAATGCATTTTGTAGATTATGGTCCCTTTGATATATTCTGAAAGTTTAGTTAATGTAGTATGTTCCTGGACAGAGAGATCCCTCATTGTTTGATACGAAGGGTCAGACAGGAGTAATACAGTGGTGTTTAGTATCCATCGGAAGAGTATTTAATTAGCAATATTCCGGTGTTGGTTTGAAGCGGATCAATCGCTCGTGCGAATAGTTATGGACATAAGAAGTTTATGAACATTTACTGTATTTGCACTTACTTATCCATGCGGCGGGAAACCCAGTTTCCCTCCCACCTTAGCTGTTGGAAATAGTCACAGCCCACCTGTATGAATCAACCTATGACCTTTTGTTATAATGCGAAGACGAATTCCTGTGTCCAATGAACAATGAGATTGTAGGGACCATTGAATTGTATTGTGTGTGGGGCATAAATAGACAGGCCGATCACATCCAGCACTCACTCTTCATCGGTTATCATTGCTGAAAATCGGGAGCTGGATGTCCAGAGGCGCATGCGATCGTTTCCTTTGTGCGTAAGTTTTCTCCGTAATCATATTGTCTTTTCTTGTTATTATGGGCCATATCTTTCTCTCTCTCTCTTCTCTTTCTCTCATTTTCTCTTAAACGTACTTGTATTGTATTTACTGTGTAGTTACCTGGTTAGTTAGTCTATGTTATATTGTAGTGTATGACTTGTATTGTATTAATTCTTTTGCAAGTATAACATTCATAATATATATATTAGGCGTTGGACCCTAAGCACGGTATTTGTGTATTTCTTATAGTGTTAAGTATTCTCAGAGCGTCGGTGACGCTCGAACAGCTTTTGAGTTAATAAGGTTATACAGTGTTGCATTTACACCCTATCTCTACACTAAGGTTTTACAGCAAATTACATTGTTTGTGGTTTAGACATAAAGGTTTAACATTGTGAGCGTCGGCGCCGCTCGTGATCTCCTCGTGGTCTCGAGCGTCCGCTACGCTGATAGCGTAGCATTACGGTAGTCGCTCACCTATAAGTGTGCCCGATACCAACAGCGTATTCTCGTGAGCGTCTGTATCGCTTGAGCAGCCCGCTCCCGATACAGCGTCCGTTACGCTATAGCGAACCATTACGTTAGTCAGCAGCCAATAGCGTGCCTGCCTGTGATCTCTTGGCCGTGAGCGAACGTGACGCTTGAGCGTCTCGACCACGGCTAAGCGATTGTTACGCAACGAGCGTACCCTTACGGTACTCCATACGCAAATAGCGTACAGTGTTCTTAGACCTCACAAAGGGTTTTAAATAAGATAAATATTTAGCTTTATCAATTGGCGGCTCGTCCTGTCCTTCACATATCTCTGCTAGGTAATTTCAGCAGACATTATCCATCAGCAAAGGGCGGGAGATCATATTCTTCGCAGTGCTGACGGGATAAGCGTCTGTTTCGCTTAGTAAAGGGTGCTGAAGGAATCCGGGAACCGGAGGTAAGAACAACACACTAGTGTCTTTTAAAACTGTTTATTTCTATCTTGCGTACGCACACACGCATATCTGCATTTCTTTTTCATTCGTGTATTTTCATATATCACTCTCCTGTTTGCCATTTTATAATTGATAAAACGTGCTAAGAGAGATTTGTCGCTATTTCATAGTTAAAGTGTAAAAGTAATGCGTTAAGGGATAAAGTGTAAAGCACACACGCAGCTCTACCTAAAGGTAAAAGGAGAGATTGGTGTGTTGCACGGTAGACGACTGAGGATCATCTACATTGATAAAACGTGTTAGTTGTGTTACGGTGGACATTGGTTTTGTATACACGTGTCTCTAACAAAAGGCTGAGACTCGCGTACGCAAAGGCCGACGCACGCAGCGTAAATTATGCAACGGAGCGTCTGGGTACGCCCACGTAACTCAAATCACACGATAGTGTTGATTTTTAAATAGCACAATAAGCGATAAATAGCGCAATAAGCGATAAATATCGCAACAGGCGATAAATAGCGCAACAAGCGATAAATAGCGCAACAGGCGATAAATAGCGCAAATCTATTTTAAATCCGAAATTTAAATTAACAGATCCTTCTCCAAATTTACAACACATCTGGTCTAAAGAAAAATTTCTGCGCAGAAATAGAAATAGAAACAAAAGTGTGTATATGGTGAGTGAGTGTTTGTTTTTACAATTTTGGGGATTGAACCACAGAAATCATCGAGTTCTCGTGAAGTACATACGTGTAAGTGACATACGTGGTGGCTAGGGAGGCATCTCTGGTTAAACATAAAATTTGAGCATTAGAGTGTAGCAGACCAGGAGGTCATACTGTAACAGACCAGGAGGTCAGACCAGGAGGTCGCATAACAGACCAGGAGGTCCAAGTACAGCAGACAAGGAAGTCCGCTATAGAGACAAGGCACAACACCAAGAAGGGTTGGTGCGACACCCATATAGGCCATAAAAAGCTCAGGCTGAAGGAATTCGCAGCTGCTGAATGTCGATTCCACTGGTCGCTCCGTACATAAGATTAGTTGCTTATGTGCTGAACGATTGTACCGCACGTAATTGTGTGCATTAAGTTAGTCTGACCAGTACCATTTGTGTACAAACCCGGTCATAAAACTATTTGTACATTCTGACGTTATTTGTGTAATTTTTTATTTTCTGAAGGGAAGTTCGCTGGTCACTCAGGAATTGTCCAACAACCAATAGTTACTGGAAAGAGTAAGTGTTCTTCGGATATCTCTCGCATGTTCCAGTAAATAGAGGTTCATAGGGGCCCTGGGTCGAGTACGCCAGCGCTATATCAGTGTGTGGGCGTATTGGTCGGCGTGGGCGAGTGAGTGAGGTGCTCGGTAAACTTCACCGTCAACCTATCTTTTAATATTTTGGTTTTTTGTAAGGGTTCGCTGAAGACCCTGAGATAAAGGTCAGAGGTAGAGCAAGCAACACCTGCAAATTATGGGGGCCAGTTGTTCAGGAAGGGGGCGATCAACCTCGGTTCGGGTTGATTCAGTAAACCGACCAGTCGGGTCGGCAAGGTATGTAATGTGTGAAAAATATGGTTTACATACAGAAATTTTATGTGATGAATGGGAGAGAATGACAGTACATGACGGGGAGAAATTCCCAAGAGTAGGTAGCTTCAGCCCAGAAGTGTTAATGAATTTAAGGAGGAGGATATGTCTCATTAAATCAACAAAGAGACGAATCCAACATTATGATTATTTGCAGCTATGGCAACAGGAGGGTGAAATACAGAGAGGATTGGCTCTGGCGGCGGGATCTGGCCCTATCAGGAAACTGATAGCCACGGCCCCGCCGCCACCATACATATCAGGAGAGAAATTGGTTGCGGAGAATGACGCATCAGGGGGTAACAAACAGGCACTTAGCAACTGTATAAATGTTAAGGATAATGTTAATAAGTTAACCAATGCAAGCATTAACCCGTGCAAGTTGTACCCTGTTTTGAACTTTCCCCAGGAGTGTGATCAAGAGGACGAATCGGCAACAATATCGGCGCTCTCTCTAGCAGCCACTATATCAGAAACGACAGTAGGCACGGCCCAACCCATAAGATTAGTAACAAAGCCCCCTAGCGGAGGGACAGGTGAGGTCGTATCAACGGGTAAGTACGGCACCTTACACTATGCTGAAACCATTTCACCACAGGCTGTAGAATCTACACAGAATGATGTTAGTAGACTTAATCCTGTTAGGGTAATAGCTGTTCCAAATGGGAAAACTGACACATCAGGAGTCACTCCTATCAGGAACATTGCCATGTATATCCCATTTTCCAGAATGGAATTAAGGACCATAGTGTCTGAATTCCCTGACCCCAGAAAATACTTAGTTGCTAGCCAAAAATACATCAGAGACCTAGGAAACACTTTAGAGCCCAATAACAAAGACTGGCAGATATTGCTGAGGGCATGTTTACCCTCCAATGTCGACTCAGCTCAATTTTTAGCTGACTGTGGATTGGATCTGGATGTACCTCTTACAGATGTGTACAACAAAGATAACGTAAAAAGAATAAATTTACAGTTAAAGGAGTATTTCCCAGCTGTAGCCAAATGGAATAGAATTTTTTCCATTAAACAAAAAGAGACAGAAACAGCTGCTGATTATTTTCACCGGGCATTATTAGAAATGGCAAAGTACACTGGCATAGAGGACATTAGGACCAATGCAAACCATCAAGAAGTAGCAGTATCTGTGCTAATGGATGGTTTAAAAGAAGCATTAAAGACAAGGGTACAGACCACGCAACCATGTTGGCGAGGTCTGTCAGTGGCTACTTTGAGAGAGGCTGCTATTGATCACGACCGGAATATCACCAGACACAGGGAGTCGCAAGGTGATAAGTTAATGTCAGTAAGTATACAGGCCCTGACCACAAAACAGCCTGTGTTTATATCACCAAACCCTGTGGGTAAGTCAAATGTGGTAACATGTTATTTTTGTCATAAACAGGGACACATAGCACGAGACTGTAGAGCGAAAAATTCGCAAAGATCTTACCAACCCCCTAGACAACGACACGACACACGACATTGGGAGCAAGGTCCGCAGAGACGGAGTTATGAGCCACATGCAGGAGAAACAAAAAGATACCCCCCGAACAGAGACTGGCAAACTCCTGGCAGTTCCCATTTAACCCCTTCACAAGTAGTTGCTGCCAGCGGGATTCAGGGAGGTCACCATACCCAATAGGGGTGTAGCCATACCTGTAATCTGCAGCCAGTATAATTGATTGCAAGCCTTGGGAGTGAACCTGAAATTGCAATCAATGTAGCTGGTAAATCATTAAACTTTCTTGTAGACACAGGGGCGGCCAAATCAGTGATAAATTCGACAGTGGGCATGAGAACCACTGGTAAGACAATTCCAGCCATAGGGGTAACGGGAGTAGTCCAGCACTACCCTGTTAGCAAACCAGCCGAGATTACAGTAGGGCCTTTACATACCAAGCATTCCTTTTTGCTGGCTGCATCGGCACCGACTAATCTCCTGGGAAGAGACTTATTGTGTAAAATGGGGTGCGTCATTTATTGTACTCCTGAAGGTGTATTCTTGGACATACCTGAGAATCACGCTCAGGAAGTGCGAGACATGTTAGACTCCCCATCAAAATTAATGTCACATACCATTATGACAAATAGGACTCCATCCAAAGTAGAAGAAATGACATCCCAGATACCAGAGTCACTTTGGACTAAAGATGGACAGGACACTGGATTAATGGCAAACGTAGCTCCAGTAGTTGTACAAGTAAAAGATGGTAGGATAGCTCCAAAAATCCCACAGTACCCTCTGAAGCCAGAGGTGGAGTTAGGAGTGTATCCCGTAATAGAGCGCTTGCTACAACAGGGTATTCTGGTAAGAACGTCCAGCACTGCCAATAGTCCCATCTTCCCTGTGAAAAAGAGTGGGGGGAGGGGTTACCGGCTAGTGCAGGATCCAAGGGGGATCAACAAAATAGTTGAGAGTCAGTTCCCCGTAGTGCCAAATCCAGCTGTCATCCTTATGCAAATCCCTCCCACTGCGAAATTTTTCACTGTTATTGACCTCTGCTCCGCTTTCTTTTCGGTACCTCTGCACCCTGACAGCCAATATTTGTTTGCATTCACATACAGAGGAGTCCAATACACATGGACTCGATTACCACAAGGTTTCATAGACAGTCCAAGTATATTTTCCCAGGCTTTGCATGATTGTTTACAGTCTTTCCAACCAGAGAGTGGATCAGTATTAATACAGTACGTGGATGATCTACTACTGTGTTCTGATTCATTGGAAGCATCCCTGAAGGATACGAAACAGCTCCTGTTTCATCTTTCAGACACAGGACACAAGGTTTCCAAAGACAAGTTGCAATTATGCCAAACTAAGGTAAAATATTTGGGACACTGTCTAACACAAGGACTGAGACACCTGACCACTGATAGAATTCAAGCAATTAGAGACATGACTCTGCCAAAAACCCAGCAACAGATCAGAACATTTTTAGGAATGTGTGGGTATTGCCGTAACTGGATCCCAGGGTTTTCCATTCTAGCGTTACCTCTGCAGGAGATGGTCTCCTCAAACAAACCTGATCGGATTTCGCATACAGACGAGTCCGAGATGGCATTTGAGAGACTTAAACAGTGCCTAACGCAGGCACCAGCATTAGGTATGCCAGACTATGGGAAACCCTTTGAGCTGTACGGAACAGAAAGTGCTGGTTGCGCGGCAGGCGTCTTAACCCAAAAGCACGGTGATGCCAGCAGGCCAGTAGCATACTACAGCGCTCAGCTAGACACGGTAGCGCGATCCCTCCCCACATGCTTGCGAAGCGTCGCTGCGATAGCATTGCTAGTAACGAAAAGCGAAGATGTAGTGCTAGGTCACAACCTCACAATTCATACACCACATGCAGTGTCAGCCTTGCTAAATTCTGCCCAAACCAGGCACGTCTCATCAGCGCGGTTTACAAGATGGGAATTGGCACTAATGGCCCCCGTAAACATCACCATAAGGAGATGCAGTGCATTAAATCCTGCAACATATCTCCCAGGTGTGCCTGGACAGGCACAAAGGGTGGAGGATGAGAGTGGTGGGGAAGGAGAATTTAACACACAGGAGGACACACATGATTGTATGGAATATTTGACCCAAAATTTTACTGCAAGGCCTGACATCAGTGACAACCCGCTGGAAAATGTAGATCTAACTTTCTACACGGACGGTAGTTGTCACAGACAGTCAGACTCGGGAGACTTGTGTACTGGATACGCAGTCGTAGATGACCAAGGCACCATAGAAGCGGAACCGCTAGGCCCACCTCACTCAGCCCAGGTTGCTGAACTGGTCGCCCTAACCAGAGCATGTGAATTGGCTAAGGGCAAATCAGCCAATATCTACACCGACTCTAGATACGCATTCGGGGTAGTCCATGATTTCGGAGCCCTATGGCGCCTCAGAAATTTCATGACGGCAGCTGGTACACCGGTAGCGCATGCAGCTCACATCAAAAGGCTTCTAACAGCGATACAGGAACCCGACAGAGTGGCTGTTATCAAGTGTAAAGCACACACATATAGCCAGGACCCAGTATCACTTGGTAACAGCCGAGCAGACGAAGCAGCTAAGTTAGCAGCTGGTACCCCCAGACAGACAGACACCACACAACTGATGGTATTTAATACCATCAACACACAGAAGTTGTGTGAAATGCAAAATTTGTGTTCCACACAGGAAAAGGCATTCTGGAAGGCGAAGGGATATGGCCAGGAGTCCTCAGGACTCTGGACGGATGGACAAGGTAAACCGGTGGCCCCCAGAGCATATCTTCCATGTTTAGCTGAGGCAGCTCACGGGCTGACTCATCTGGGCAAGGAAGGAATGTGCAAGTTGGTAAGAGCATATTGGTGCGCCCCAGGATTTTCATCTCATGCAAGTAAGAGAGCAATGTCATGCCTTACCTGTTTGAGAAAGAATATCGGAAAGGCAATACCAACAGAACCATCTCATATCCCACCTGCAGGCGGTCCTTTCCAGGCAATACAGATTGACTTCATTCAATTACCCCCTTGTCGAAATTTGAAATATGTACTTGTTTGTATAGATGTGTTCTCAAATTGGGTTGAAGCATTCCCGGCGGCCACAAATACCGCTATGTTTACTGCTAAGAAAATTGTGCAGGAATTTGTATGTAGATATGGTATCCCTAGAATTATCGAAAGTGATAGGGGTACCCATTTTACAGGTGATGTCTTTCAAGGAATGTGTAAGTTGATGGGAATTGATAGCAAGCTGCACACTCCATACCGTCCACAGGCGAGTGCGAAGGTGGAAAGAGTGAATAGCACTATTAAAAATAATTTGAGCAAAGTTATGGCAGAAACAGGATTGACATGGCCAGAAGCTTTACCCATTGTACTGTACAGCATCAGAACCACTCCCAGGTCCCCTCTTAATCTGTCCCCTTTTGAAATCTTGTTTGGTCGACAACCGCATGTTATGATTAACCCTCAGGATGATTTGAAGTGTAACAATGAAGTGACTGTAAAGTACCTGGTTAATATGAGTAAACAGCTAAGGAATCAAAATAATAATTTGAAGTTGGTGATTCCTGATTTACCAGATAGTAATTGTCATGACATTGAACCTGGGGAGTATGTAATGATACGAAATTTTCTACGCTCAGGTTGCCTTATTGACAGATGGGAAGGACCATACCAAGTCTTATTGACTAGCACTACAGCATTGAAAGTTGCCGAGAGAGAGACTTGGGTTCATTCGTCCCATTGTAAGAAGGTTGCTGATCCAGAGAGGTCCCGTGATAAGGAACAGACGGTAGAGGACGTTGTATCACTGGAGTGTCTGTTCCAGGAGGACTGAGGCGGCACCTGAGCATTGAAAATCACAAGATCAAAAGCAGTTGTCGATTCCCTGTTCCCTTTTATTGTTTTTCTCCAACTTCCCATCCCCTCTCCCTCAAATTATTTTCCCCCCCCTTCTCATTCTTCTTCGTTTCCTCCTATAAGATGGACTTGCCCCAAGAGACTGTGATCCGGATTTTCCTGTTGACCATGATGTTGACCAGAGCAGTCTGTTCCGGCGAGAGTACCATGGAGGTCGAGAGAGGTTCTGGAATGGGTTCTGATGACAGAGATGGAGGCGTAGTTTTCCGAGAACAACATAATCAACAAGCAAAGGCGAGTATCAGAAAACGATCCGATAGCATTGACAATAGAAGGAATTGTGAAGGATTGTTAGCTGAAGAAAACTGTATCTGTAGGCTCTGTGACAACGTAGTCGAGGATGGGTGCATTAAGAAATGCCAATCCAGTTTTAATATCCACATGGACCGGCATCCCTTGAGTGACTATCACTCCTTAGTGGGTAGCGTGTTAAATCAAACAGATTGTTGGGTATGCTCTCAAGTACCTCAAGGTCATAGCAAATCAGGACTAGTACCATTTCCTTTAACGATAGGGGAGGTACTTGAGCTAAGTGGTGGGAGACCGGTGGACAGGAGGTTTAATATCTCCAGTCCTCCTAGTTTGAAGCTCCACCAATATCATGTGGATAGATCCCTCATATGTTTTAACATTTCCAATCCCCGAAAGCCGGGAAATTGGGAAGTGTCATGGAGTAACCAAACCATGACCTTTTCATATAGAGCAGATAGAATGCCGACAGATACAGAGCTTATACGCCACATAGCCAGTAGAGGAAAATCTTTCCGGTATAGGTATACCCTAGGAAGTAGGATTACGAGAGTTGGAGAGGTATCACCAGGATACTGTGCACATATCGTACAAGCTGATACGTGTACTAGACAGATGGGAGAATTAGGGTTAGGAGATTTCACATGGAAAATGTGTAATATGGTTATGTCCTACTCCGTCCCATATGTTCTCCCCGATGATGCATATTTCATATGCGGGAGGAAGGCGTATAAGTGGCTTGCCCCAAACTCTGAAGGATTGTGTTATATTGGAAAAGTATTGCCTGAGGTAATGACTGTATCACATGCCAAAATGAAAGACATACACCGTGTTGCCCAAACTCCTTATACTCACACCCATTACGAGCACGTAGTTAAACGGCACCTGATAGAAAGAACAGAGCACCCGGCCTCTGACATGATCCATGAATCCACCGGGATTCAGTTTCTACTTGCGTTAGACCTCACTCGCACCGCCAGAGGAGTGTTGAATTATAAATACATATCTGCGCTCGCAAATTTGTTAGACAATATCACAGAAATGTATGATGACACGTTTAGGTATACTGGAAGAGAACTTCAAGCTTATAAAACAGAACTAGTTCAGCATAGAATGATTCTCAATTATCTCACAGCAGTAACAGGTGGATATTGTGTCACACTGGCAACGCAGTACGGCGTGAAATGCTGCACATATATAACGAATAGTACCGAGGACCCGGTCGAGGTCATAGACCAAAAGATGGACGATATTCTCCAATTGAAGTGGGAATTTCGCAGGAGACACAATCTCACCCTTGCTGCTGTGAGTAATGAGCTGACTAGTTGGGTGTCATGGTTGAACCCGCGAAATTGGTTCTCCGGTTTAGGAGAATGGGCTCAAGGAGTTATAATGGATGTAGGGAAGTTTCTCCTATGTATCTTAGGTGTTATCATAACGATTGGCTTGATATTTAGATGCGGTCAGGCTTTAACGAAGTGCAAACGAAGTACCAGGGTGATGAGTTTAAGGAGTGAGGGAATTGTAATGCGATTTCTACGGTCCGTTTCTTTCACCTGTTTTTCCGTTTTCCTCTGAGGTAAAAAGACCCACTTGGACGAGGAATTTGATGAGCCGATATACAGACAACAGATGGATTAAAGAAGAAGTTTTGACAACCTTATACACAGATTTTTGATGAACTATGCCATAGATCCCCAGTTTCCCTAGAAATTTTAAAATTACTCTAGCCCAACACTTTTGTAAATCTATGGACATTGACAAAGCTTTTTGCTCGCACCTTATGGGCAAAAGCACAAAGAAGACTGCATTCAACAGACACCAAACAAGACCTCAATCGACGAATGTTCATTAACCTGACATAGAATACCACTGCATTTACCGTAACTATGTATTTTCTTCATCTCTACAACCTTCAGGTAATTACAAACATAGTATAGGGAATACAGGCACAGATATCAGCAATCACATATTCCCCCATTCATGTATCATCAACTAAAATGTGCTCCCCATTTTTGTTACAACCAAAATCCGAAAAAAGCTCGGTAAAGTTTGACAGCCCATCCACAGACCCGTACCACGGGATAAGAAGGAATTCAAATGTATACTTCGCAATACCTCAAAGCTTGATTTAAAACACGTACGGCACGATGATACATGACCCCCCAAACATGGATTCATACACACATGCTTCTGCTATCTCACTAGGTCATACCCTTTTCCTACCTTCTCCTCTCCTCCCCTACCCAACCATGTAAATGTATTAACCCCTGACATATATTTTTCTCTTTTTGAAATGTTTTAGGAAGTGGCAGTTATTGTTGACTGCCAAAGGGTGGACTGTCAAAGTCAGAAAAATATCACGATGCACACTGCCATATTTGCACCTCATATGTGTCCCTGCTGCGCATGCGTGCGCTCTACCGTGCGTGCGCATACTCGCTGTTGCGGGCACCCGCAGGCGCACGGTATGCACATTTACGGTAGAGATTGTGTGCGTCTAGCGGGCGACTCTTTCGTTACATATTTTCACCATATAATGCATTTTGTAGATTATGGTCCCTTTGATAGATTCTGAAAGTTTAGTTAATGTAGTATGTTCCTGGACAGAGAGATCCCTCATTGTTTGATACGAAGGGTCAGACAGGAGTAATACAGTGGTGTTTAGTATCCATCGGAAGAGTATTTAATTAGCAATATTCCGGTGTTGGTTTGAAGCGGATCAATCGCTCGTGCGAATAGTTATGGACATAAGAAGTTTATGAACATTTACTGTATTTGCACTTACTTATCCATGCGGCGGGAAACCCAGTTTCCCTCCCACCTGAGCTGTTGGAAATAGTCACAGCCCACCTGTATGAATCAACCTATGACCTTTTGTTATAATGCGAAGACGAATTCCTGTGTCCAATGAACAATGAGATTGTAGGGACCATTGAATTGTATTGTGTGTGGGGCATAAATAGACAGGCCGATCACATCCAGCACTCACTCTTCATCGGTTATCATTGCTGAAAATCGGGAGCTGGATGTCCAGAGGCGCATGCGATCGTTTCCTTTGTGCGTAAGTTTTCTCCGTAATCATATTGTCTTTTCTTGTTATTATGGGCCATATCTTTCTCTCTCTCTCTTCTCTTTCTCTCATTTTCTCTTAAACGTACTTGTATTGTATTTACTGTGTAGTTACCTGGTTAGTTAGTCTATGTTATATTGTAGTGTATGACTTGTATTGTATTAATTCTTTTGCAAGTATAACATTCATAATATATATTAGGCGTTGGACCCTAAGCACGGTATTTGTGTATTTCTTATAGTGTTAAGTATTCTCAGAGCGTCGGTGACGCTCGAACAGCTTTTGAGTTAATAAGGTTATACAGTGTTGCATTTACACCCTATCTCTACACTAAGGTTTTACAGCAAATTACATTGTTTGTGGTTTAGACATAAAGGTTTAACATTGTGAGCGTCGGCGCCGCTCGTGATCTCCTCGTGGTCTCGAGCGTCCGCTACGCTGATAGCGTAGCATTACGGTAGTCGCTCACCTATAAGTGTGCCCGATACCAACAGCGTATTCTCGTGAGCGTCTGTATCGCTCGAGCAGCCCGCTCCCGATACAGCGTCCGTTACGCTATAGCGAACCATTACGTTAGTCAGCAGCCAATAGCGTGCCTGCCTGTGATCTCTTGGCTGTGAGCGAACGTGACGCTTGAGCGTCTCGACCACGGCTAAGCGATTGTTACGCAACGAGCGTACCCTTACGGTACTCCATACGCAAATAGCGTACAGTGTTCTTAGACCTCACAAAGGGTTTTAAATAAGATAAATATTTAGCTTTATCAAAGCGCACTGTCAGCAGTGTTCATTCCGGGAGTGGACAACTGGGATGCAGACTTCCTCAGCAGACACGACCTACATCCAGGAGAGTGGGGACTCCATCAGGAAGTCTTCGCACAGATTGCAAGTCGGTGGGGACTGTTCCAGATAGACATGATGGCGTCCCGCCTCAACAAAAAGCTACAGAGGTATTGCAACAGGTCAAGAGACCCTCGGGCAGTAGCTGTAGACGCCCTAGTGACACCGTGGGTGTTCCGGTCGGTCTATGTATTTCCTCCTCTACCTCTCATACCCAAGGTGTTGATAATAGTAAGAAAAAGAGGAGTAAGAACAATTCTCATTGTTCCAGATTGGCCGCGAAGGACCTGGTATCCAGATCTGCAGGAAATGCTCACAGAAGATCCGTGGCCACTTCCTCTAAGACAGGACCTGTTGCAACAGGGGCCCTGTCTGTTCCAAGACTTACCGCGGCTGCGTTTGACGGCATGGCGGTTGAACGCCGGATCCTAGCGGAAAAGGGTATTCCAGATGAGGTCATTCCTACGCTAATAAAGGCTAGGAAGGACGTGACATCTAAACATTATCACTGTATATGGCGAAAATATGTTTCTTTGTGTGAGGCCAGGAATGCTCATACGTAAGAATTCCACCTGGGCCACTTCCTTCACTTCCTACAAACTGGAGTGAATTTGGGCCTAAAATTAGGCTCTATTAAGGTTCAGATTTTGGCCTTATCCATTTTCTTTCAAAAGGAATTGGCCTCTATTCCTGAAGTAAGTACAAACTTTTGTGAAGGGAGTACTGCATATTCAGCCTCCTTTTGTACCTCCGGTGGTCCCTTGGGACCTTAACGTGGTGTTAAGGTTATGGTTTGAACCACTTAAAATGGTGGAGTTTAAATATCTCACTTGGAAGGTGGTCATGTTATTAGCCTTGGCTTCCGCTAGGCGAGTGTCGGAATTAGCAGCTTTATCACATAAAATCCCCTATCTGGTTTTCCATATGGATAGAGCGGAATTGCAGACCCGTCCTCAATTCCTGCTAAAAGTGGACTCATCCTTTCATATGAACCAACCTATTGTGGTGCCTGTGGCTACGCGTGACTTGGAGGATTCCGAGTCCCTTGATGTGGTCAGGGCTTTGAAAATTTACGTGGCCAGAACGGCTAGAGTCAGAAAAACAGAAGCACTGTTTGTCCTGTATGCAGCCAACAAGATTGGCACCCCTGCTTCAAATCAGACTATTGCTCTCTGGATCTGTAACACGATTCAGCAGGCGCATTCTATGGCGGGATTGCCGTTGCCTAATTCAGTCAAGGCCCATTCCACTAGGAAGGTGGGCTCTTCTTGGGCAGCTGCCCGGGGGTCTCGGCACTACAGCTGTGCCGAGCTGCTACTTGGTCGGGTTCAAACACCTTTGCAAAGTTCTATAAGTTTGATACCCTGGCTGAGGAGGACCTCCTGTTTGCTCAATCGGTGCTGCAGAGTCATCCGCAGGAGCCCGTTTGGGAGCTTTGGTATAATCCCCATGGTCCTTACGGAGTCCCCAGCATCTTTTAGGACGTAAGAGAAAATAAGATTTTAAACCTACCGGTAAATCTTTTTCTCGTAGTCCGTAGAGGATGCTGGGTGCCCGTCCCAAGTGCGGACTACTTCTGCAAGACTTGTATATAGTTATTGCTTACATAAGGGTTATATGTTAGTTTTCATCGGTCTTGGACTGATGCTATGTTGTTTTCATACTGTTAACTGGGTAGTATATCACAAGTTATACGGTGTGATTGGTGTGGCTGGTATGAATCTTGACCTTGGATTAACAAAAATCCTTTCCTCGTACTGTCCGTCTCCTCTGGGCACAGTTTCTCTAACTGAGGTATGGAGGAGGGGCATAGAGGGAGGAGCCAGTGCACACCCAGATCTAAAGTCTTTCTTAAAGTGCCCATGTCTGCTGCGGAGCCCGTCTATCCCCCATGGTCCTTACGGAGTCCCCATCATCCTCTACGGACTACGAGAAAAAAAATTTACCGGTAGGTTTAAAATGTTATTTTTTTCTCTGCAACCCACTGCTAAATTGTGCTTCCTAGCTGTTTTTTATAAAATCACTTAATTAAATCTGGGAGAACAATCTTCATGACAATAGTATCTCCTATGCAAAATAAGTATGATTTGGGATAGGGCTGGGGAGGGCCGTTGCTCAGGCACATCTCTGTCAAGTAAAGGAGATTCAACTGAGGCAGCACAAGGGAACTCTCATCTGGGGACAACAACTGCAGGGAGAACACATATTTTCAGATGAACATGGGGTGGCAGAAGGCTGCCTAATACTGAAGCACCCCCAAACAACAAACCAAATGCAACAACTAGTGCAAGCATTCCTGGGGGATGGCCTGCAGCAGATGGATTTGAATATGGTGATGTCATCCAAGCAGTGGGTCAAAGTTGGCTTCAACCCTCGTCTGCATATGAAAAGAGAAAAGGAGCGTGCAGGGCATGGAGGCCTTTTGTGGTGCTTGGATGACCCCTAGTTCGCATTAAGCACCCCCACCCTCCTTCGGTGTGGGGCTCATGTTGGCCATTCCCCAGCCCCTGAAGCATTCAAGCTGATTTCTTGCAGCAGCTGGGCACTGTAACAGCTCCAGAGCTGCTCTGTAAAGCAAGTAAAAGGGTGTGGGCCCTGCAGCACTACCCGTAGTTTGCATTGTGCATTGGGAGGCACAAAGTAAGCAGACGGGAGGAGAAGTCAGGATAGTGCACAAGGGTATAGAAGGGAGGGGCTCAAGAAAAAAGAAGTGGAACCAGACAGCAAACTAGGCTGGAGAGAGACCTGAGACAAAGAGATCTGAATTACATGAGAGCCGACCAGGGAAAACTCAAATTATGCAGTCAAGTTTCCCACATTTGGGGAAATCGCAGGGGCAGCACACCCAGAGTGCAATGGGTGAGCCTTGCCCTGGGAGAAGCAACTTCATGATCATAGTATCTCACCTGGCAGGTAAGTAGGAGTTGGGCTAGAGCTGGGGAGGGTCGCTGCTCGGGCACCCCCCTGTCAAGTGAAGGAGATCCAACTGAGGCAGCACAAGGGAACTCTCGAAAGAAGAACAAGGCTAGAGGAAGATCTGAGACAAAGAAATCTGACTTTTACCAGAGCTGACCAGAGGAAAGCACAAACACAGTCCCCCACTACCACAAATAATGCAGTTGAGTTTCCCACATTTGGGGAAATCACAGGGGTCAGCATACCCAGAATGCAATGAATGAACCTAACCCTGGGAGAACAATCTTCATGACCATGGTATCTCCTATGCAAAATAAGTATGATTTGGGATAGGGCTGGGGAGGGCCGTTGCTCAGGCACATCTCTGTCAAGTAAGTTGCATTTGATTTGTTGTTTGGGGGTGCTTCAGTATTAGGCAGCCTTCTGCCCTACCATGTTCATCTGAAAATATGTGTTCTCCCTGCAGTTGTTGTCCCCAGATGAGAGTTCCCTTGTGCTGCCTCAGTTGAATCTCCTTTTGGAGAAGACCTCAATAAGATTGTAGCTGATCTGGCTACTGCTAAAACAGCTTGCCTACCTAGTATGACTCCTACCACGCAGAAGGCTAAAAGTACTTTTCTTGGCCCTTTCATCCTCCAGGTAAAGCGTACCCAAGGTCAGGCATACCCAAAGCAAGCTCATGTTTCCAGACCTGCCAAGCCCAGACTGAAGCAATCCTGGGCTGCCCATCAGCCTGCTTCCAAAACGGACAAGCCTGCCGCATGACGGTGCAGGCCTCCCTCTGGGGGATCCCAGGGTGGGGGGCCCGACTTCTAGGTTTGGCAAAGAAAGGTATAATTCTAAGCTAGAGAATTCTGTTTGGAGCTCACCTTGTACTTTGTGAAGAAATAATCAGCATTGTGGCTGAGCAGATACATGTAGTGTGTGGCTGCAAACTGCATGGATCTGCTGCGTTGTAATGCTGATTCTTTTTTTTTGCAAAGTACCAATAGCTTCATATAATGTTCACAATTTTTATGCAGGATCAAATAGCTCAATAGGTAGGGTGTTTGATTAGAATTCAACAGGTTATAGGTTTGAATCCTGGGTATGGTAGTTTGAGATGTGTTATTTAATAAAGTATGTTGTTCTGACTGCCGGCATCCTATCACCTGGGATATCATACTAAATAAATGGAGTTGATAACATTTTTTTTTTTTTTTTTAACTAGGGACAATTTCCAGATACTTCTCTTTATAACTGAGATTGCCCCCTGGAACTTCACATCAGTTGACAACTATGCATGAGTGGGCAGTGCTTGCCCTGGATCTGTCCACCCATTTATGTGCCGCCATAAAATAAAGCATGACTAACAGTTATCCTGGGCGTACACTACACAATTATCTGTCAGGCTATCTATCCAGTCTGGATGGATGGAATGAAAATCTGGTAATGTATAGGAGCAAATGTCAATTAACCATTTGCTCCCAAACACTAGAAAAGTGGTCAAAAATGGTCATTACACAAATTGGTTAAACCCAAAATTTAACCAATTTGTTTAGGGGACCATTTTTGTCCATTTTTTAGTGTTTGAGAGTAAATCGTTGATGGTCATTTGCTCACATAGATAACCGGATTTCTATTCCAACCAGCCAGTGTTGGAGAGATGGTCTGCCAGATTACATAATGCATACCAGAGCCATAACTAGACTTTTTGGTGCCCTGTGACAGAGAATTATATGCCCTCCCCCCCATTTTTGCAATATGGACAAAAGGCGCATGCCTTGTGGGGAAGGGGCATAACAAGATTGGTCTCAGAGAAAGCACATGAGATATGAAGATATATCTAGTATACTTGACACTCAATGGTTTGTGGTATTGCAGGGGTGCCCTCCTTAAATGCATATACAGTCACACATGGCATGTTTGTGTAAATGGCATATCAGCAGTCAGCACTAACTGGTGACATGCCATTTGTACAAGTAAGCCATGTGTGACTAATATATAAACATACTTTATTAAATAACACCTCAAACTATCATACCCAGGATTCAAACCTATAACCTGTTAAATTCTAATCAAACACCCTACCCATTGAGCTACTTGATCCTGCATCTATTCTAACCTCCAAAAACAGATTCAGTTGCATTTTCCAGCGTGTTTTGTTTGCGCCTTTGCAAATGTCTTACATCGACAAACTTATTTAGTACTATTTTGCAAATAGGGTTACATTGTCGCAACATTGTGTTCCCTGATTGCTTGATTTTTTAAATGCAAAAATTGATAAAGACACCTGATAATTGCTCTGTGGAGTCTTCTTTTGTGTCTACTTCTTATCTACATTTAATTCCCTACCTATAATCAAGGCATTTTTAAATGCTGGGTGCTGCCAGGACGTGAGGCCTACCTAGTCTTTAGATCTGAATTTGAATGTACTTGTGAACTAACTTAATTTCCTACTTCTAAACTCATTCCTAAATTCACTACTTACATTAATCCTGTAGTTGGGCAATTTGAGCCTTCAATTGTGGGCATTGTTTTGTGTCCAGACCAGCAGCTGGTGGTGTGCATTTGCTGGAAAGGCATCGAAGACCTCCGATATGCTGCATCTCCTGATGTGTGTCTGCCTCAAGTGGCTGTCAGCAAATGCATGCTAGACACCCCATTCCAAGCTGATTGTGACATCACGGAACATGCATCATAGAACAGGCATGCTAGAACATGGGTCTTCAACCTGCGACCCTCCAGCTGCTGTGGAACTACATATCCCAGCATGCCCTGCCTCAGTTTTAGCATACCTTAATAGCAAAACTGTGGCAGGGCATGCTGGGATGTGTAGTTTCACAGCAGCTGGAGGGCCACAGGATGAAGACCCATGTGCTAGAACCAAACCGCAGGTACATTGAATGCTAGCAAGCTGAATGTTTAAATCCTTTTTGTTCCGCAGCATTCCAATGCGGAAGATTCCATGGAACCAGAGATTATTCCATTGAGAAGGACATGCTGCCTGGATGACTGCACTGTGCAAATTAAATCACGGAGCCAGTTGGCTTGTGGGTGGCTCTGGTGACTGGGTGGTTGGGTGGGCGGTGTGTCGGAGGTGGAGCACATGCAAATGAATGTGTATCATCCAGCTAGTGAGAGAGAAAACTCATGCAGGAGTGTGCCTGCTTGTCAGTGAGTTATGCACCTTGCCAGACGTCAAATCTACATGGAGCAACTGGAGGGGACAAGAGCAGGTTTGGAAAATATACACAGAAGAGCATATATGCTGGCGCATTCTCCATGATTGTGTCAGCTTATGTTTTGGTGCACTGCACTTTCCTCCACTAAGTTTTAGCCATTTTGTTTAAACGCAAGTGTAGTTGCTTCTCGCTCTTTTGGCTGTGATATTGTATTGTGGTTGAAGAGTCTGCTGGAGGGATTGTTTTCTTCATTGGCGAGAGACTGAAGATATTCCAGGATGGAAGGCTTGGGAACACTATCCGTTTTTCAGTTGTGGAAGAGTTGAAAGACCGGATTGGACTACATTCTATAGTAAAGGGTATCTTTGTATTTATTAATCCTCCCTTTATATGTGTCTGTCTTTTAATAAAGCTTTGGGCTTGTGATTCCGTCACCCTCTTACACTCCACACCCATAGCCTTATTAACTATTGTATTGTTTAAATGTATAGTGCAGTTCATGATTTATAGTGTAGGCTGACCTGTACTGTAGTTCTTGAACTGTACTATACCGACAGCATTTGTATTGTGTTTTGGCTGTGCTGCAACACAGTACTTATGTGTGTAATGTTTATGTATGTTTTTTTGCTTCTTTATGTCAATAAAGACTGCTTTTTCAATCCAATATCTGAAAACAATCAATGTTTATCTTTGATGGCAATAGAAGTGGTATGATATTTGCTGCTTTTGAAAGGCAATATCTGATATGTCCCCTATCTGGGAACCATATATTAAATGGCTTTTCAGAAAAGGGAGATGGGAGAAGAGCTTTCAGTACTTGTAGGACCGATGCACATTTCCTATTCTAGCCTCCAAAAACAGATTCAGTTGCATTTTCCAGCGTGTTTTGGATGCGCCTTTGCAAATGTCTTACATCGACAAACTTATTTAGTACTATTTTGCAAATAGGGTTACATTGTTGCAACATTGTGTTCCCTAATTGCTTGATTTTTTAAATGCAACAATTGATAAAAACACCTGATAACTGCTCTGCGGAGTCTTATTTTGTGTCTACTTCTTATCTACATTTAATTCCGTACCTCTAATCAAGGCATTTTTAAATGCTGGCGGCTGCCAGGACGTGAGGCCTACCTAGACTTTAGATCTGAATTTGAATGTACTTGTGAACTAACTTAATTTCCTACTTCTAAATTCATTCCTAAATTCACTACTTACATGAATCCTGTAGTTGGGCATTTTGGGACTTCGATTGTGGGCATTGTTTTGTGTCCAGACCAGCAGCAGGTGGTGTGCATTTGCTGGAAAGGCATCGAAGACCTCCGATATGCTGCATCTCCTGATGTGTGTCTCCCTCAAGTGGCTGTCAGCAAATGCCTGCTAGACACCCCATTCCAAGCTGATTGTGACATCACGGAACATGCATCATAGAACAGGCATGCTAAAACATGGGTCTTCAACCTGCGACCCTCCAGCTGCTATGGAACTACACATCCCAGCATGCCCTGCCTCAGTTTTAGCATACCTTATAGCAAAACTGTGGCAGGGCGTGCTGGGATGTGTAGTTTCACAGCAGCTGGAGGGCCACAGGATGAAGACCCATGTGCTAGAGCCAAGCCGCAGGTACATTGAATGCTAGCAAGCTGAATATTTAAATCCTTTTTGTTCCGCAGCATTCCAATGCGGAAGATTCCATGGAACCAGAGATCCTTCCATTGAGAAGGACATGCTGCCTGGATGACTACACTGTGCAAATTAAATCACGGAGCCAGTTGGTTTGTGGGTGGCTCTGGTGACTGGGTGGTTGGGTGGGTGGTGTGTCGGAGGTGGAGCACATGCAAATGATTGTGTATCATCCAGCTAGTGAGAGTGAAAACTCATGCAGGAGTGTGCCTGCTTGTCAGTGGGTTATGCACCTTGCCAGACGTTAAATCTACATAGAGCAGCTGGAGGGGACAAGAGCATGTTTGCAAAATATAGATAGAAGAGCATATATGCTGGCGCATTCTCCATGATTGTGTCAGCTTATGTTTTGGTGCACTGCACTTTCCTCCACTAAGTTTTAGCCATTTTTGTTAAGCTCAAGTGTAGTTGCTTCTCGGCCTTTTGGCTGTGATCTTGTATTGTGGTTGAAGGGTCTGCTGGAGGGAGGGATTGCTTTCTTCATTGGCGAAAGACCAAAGATATTCCAGGATGGAAGGCTTGGGAACACTATCTGTTTTTCAGTTGTGGAAGAGCACAGAGGTCGGATTGGACTACATTCTATAGTAAAGGATGTCTTTCTATTTATTAAACCTCCCCTTATATGTGTCAGTCTTTCAATAAAGCTTCGGGCTTGTGATTCCCTCACCCTCTTACACTCCACACCCATAGCCTTATTAACTGTTGTATTATTGTACAGTTTAAATGTATAGTGCAGTTCATGATTTATAGTGTAGGCTGGCCTGTGCTGTAGTTCTTGAACTGTACTATACCATCAGCATTTCTATTGTGTTTTGGCTGTGCCGCAACGCGGTACTTATGTGTGTAATGTTTATGTATGTTTTTTTGCTTCTTTATGTGCATCGGTCCTACAAGTAATGAAAGCTCTTCTCCCATCTCCCTTTTCTGAAAAGCCATTTAATATATGGTTCCCAGATAGGGGACATATCAGATATTGGATTTCAAAAGCATCAAATATCATACCACTTTTATTGCCATCAAAGATAAACATTGATTGTTTTCAGATATTGGCTTGAAAAAGCAGTCTTTATTGACATAAAAAAAAACATACATAAACATTGCACACATAAATACAGTGTTGCAGCACAGCCAAAACACAATACAAATGCTGACGGTATAGTACAGTTCAAGAACTACAGCACAGGCCAGTCTACACTATAAATCATGAACTGCACTATACATTTAAAGTATACAATAATACAACAGTTAATAAGGCTATGGGTGTGGAGTGTAAGAGGGTGAGGGATTCACAAAACCGAAGCTTTATTGTAACACAGACACATATAAGGGGAGGGTCAATAAATAGAAAGATATCCTTTACTATAGAATGTAGTCCAATCCGACCTCTGTGCTCTTCCACAACTGAAAAACAGATAGTGTTCCCAAGCCTTCCATCCTGGAATATCTTTGATCTTTCGCCAATGAAGAAAACAATCCCTCCCTCCAGCAGACCCTTCAACCACGATACAAGATCACAGCCAAAAGGCCGAGAAGCAACTACACTTGAGCTTAACAAAAATGGCTAAAACTTAGTGGAGGAAAGTGCAGTGCACCAAAACATAAGCTGACACAATCATGGAGAATGCGCCAGCATATATGCTCTTCTATCTATATTTTGCAAACCTGCTCTTGTCCCCTCCAGCTGCTCTATGTAGATTTAACGTCTGGCAAGGTGCATAACCCACTGACAAGCAGGAACACTCCTGCATGAGTTTTCTCTCTCACTAGCTGGATGATACACAATCATTTGCATGCGCTCCACTTCCGACACACCACCCACCCAACCACCCAGTCACCAGAGCCACCCACAAGCCAACTGGCTCCGTGATTTAATTTGCACAGTGTAGTCATCCAGGCAGCATGTCCTTCTCAATGGAAGGATCTCTGGTTCCATGGAATCTTCCGCATTGGAATGCTGCGGAACAAAAAGGATTTAAATATTCAGCTTGCTAGCATTCAATGTACCTGCGGCTTGGCTCTAGCACATGGGTCTTCATCCTGTGGCCCTCCAGCTGCTGTGAAACTACACATCCCAGCATGCCCTGCCACAGTTTTGCTATTAAGGTATGCTAAAACTGAGGCAGGGCATGCTGGGATGTGTAGTTCCACAGCAGCTGGAGGGTCGCAGGTTGAAGACCCATGTTTTAGCATGCCTGTTCTATGATGCATGTTCCATGATGTCACAATCAGCTTGGAATGGGGTGTCTAGCAGGCATTTGCTGACAGCCACTTGAGGGAGACACACATCAGGAGATGCAGCATATCGGAGGTCTTCGATGCCTTTCCAGCAAATGCACACCACCTGCTGCTGGTCTGGACACAAAACAATGCCCACAATCGAAGTCCCAAAATGCCCAACTACAGGATTCATGTAAGTAGTGAATTTAGGAATGAATTTAGAAGTAGGAAATTAAGTTAGTTCACAAGTACATTCAAATTCAGATCTAAAGACTAAACACAAAACACAAAATAAGACTCCACAGAGCAATTATCAGGTGTCTTTATCAATTGTTGCATTTAAAAAATCAAGCAATTAGGGAACACAATGTTGCGACAATGTAACCCTATTTGCAAAATAGTACTAAATAAGTTTGTCGATGTAAGACATTTGCAAAGGCGCAAACAAAACACGCTGGAAAATGCAACTGAATCTGTTTTTGGAGGTTAGAAAAGATGCAGGATCAAGTAGCTCCATGGGTAGGGTGTTTGATTAGAATTCAACAGGTTATAGGTTTGAATCCTGGGTATGATAGTTTGAGGTGTTATTTAATAAAGCATGTTTATATATTAGTCACACATGGCTTACTTGTACAAATGGCATGTCACCAGTTAGTGCTGACTGCTGATATGCCATTTGCACTAAAACAAATTAAAATGGTAAAAGTTATTGTACTTTAAGTAAAAATAAAAGCTAAAATATCAATCCCAGTTTTGGATTACTTTAATGAACAAAAAAAAAATGCATATAGCAAAGGATAGTTTCAATCTGCCTACCTCTGGGTTATGGACCCAGCATGCTTCCATTACAGTACTCTGCTGCACATGTAAGTGCAAGAGATCCTGAAGCACTCACTCATCATGGGAAAGTACCAATGTGTTTCTTCATTGGTTGATGGAAGAAACATCTTACAAAAACTCTCCACATTATTGACTTTTTAAAATGTTTCTAGGAATCGTTCTAGATGAATGCTTATTAGCCTTTGTCAGTATGGACTTTTACAAAGTGTTGCTGTGGCGCAATCAGTTACTGTGTAAGGCTATTAACCAAAAGGTTGGTGGTTCAATCCCACCCAGGGACGTAATTGACCTTGTTATCAGATTTTGGTGATCTTTATGTAGACAAGTGAAAATTTCAAACCCCCTCTTATGGTGTAGGGTACCTGGCCTTCTCTGATGTAATCAGAGTTAGATTTGATTCAGTGATTTTATAAAAACAGCTAGGAAGCACAATTTAGCAGTGGGTTGCAGAGAAAAAGAAATATGCTGGCAAAAAAATCCAATTGAGTGATTAAACAGCTTTTCATTTTCTGGCTTTATTTTTATGCTAACAAATTTGTTCTCTGAAAAGTGTCCACAAAGCCAAGTTTCTGATTAACACATTTGTAGGGATGGTTTTTAACCTATTACTAAATTAAACTTGCTTCATTGGAAAGGCAGCAAGATGCATCCTCATTTCAATATCTACTGAAATAATACAGGTTGACACCAGGAAACATTAACGCCACTGCATCCTTTGTGCTTTCTCATGTGGAAGTCTGTTTAATGTGAAAACAAGGTGATATCTAATTAGCACACAGGTAAGGAATTAAGAAAATCTTTATTTAAGGGTGAAGATGTTTCTCACAAAATCGTTGCCCCAATGCATCATTGAAATTCAAGCTGGAAAGATGATTTTAATATATCACTTGTACATTTTGTATTGCTCTTCTGGTGACAATGTAGTTTGTTTTTGTCAATTACCATTTTAATAATCGGGTAAAGAAAATTAAGTGGATTTTTGAAAGAAAACAATACTGTCAATATACTATTAAAACAAATGAAAATGGTAAAAGTTATTGTACTTTAAGTAAAAATAAAAGAGCAAAAATATCAATCCCAGTTTTGGATTACTTTAATTAACAAAAAAAAAACGCATATAGCAGAGGATAGTTTCAATCTGCCTACCTCTGGGCTATGGACCCAGCATGCTTCCATTACAGTACTCTGCTGCACATGTAATTGCAAGAGATCCTGAAGCACTCACTCATCATGGGAAAGTACCAATGTGTTTCTTCATTGGTTGATGGAAGAAACATCTTACAAAAACTCTCCAGATTATTGACTATTTAAAGTTTTTCTAGGAAACGTTCTAGATGAATGCTTATTAGCCTTTGTCAGTATGTACTTTTACAAAGTGTCGCTGTGGCGCAATCAGTTAGTGTGTACAGCTATTAACCAAAAGGTTGGCGGTTCAATCCCACCCAGGGATGTAATTGACCTTGTTATCAGATTTTGGTGATCTTTAAGTAGACAAGTCAAAATTTCAAAAACCCCTGTTATGGTGTAGGGTACCTGGCCTTCTCTGATGTAATCAGAGTTAGATTTGATTCAGTGATTTTATAAAAACAGCTAGGAAGCACAATTTAGCAGTGGTTTGCAGAGAAAAAGAAATATGCTGGCAAAAAAATCAAATTGAGTGATTAAACAGCTCTTCATTTTCTGGCTTTATTTTTATGCTAACAAATTTGTTCTCTGAAAAGTGTCCACAAAGCCAAGTATCTGATTAACATCTTTGTAGGGATGGTTTTTCACCTATTACTAAATTAAACTTGCTTCATTGGAAAGGCAGCAAGATGCATCCTCATTTCAATATCTACTGAAATAATACAGGTTGACACCAGGAAACATTAACGCCACTGCATCCTTTGTGCTTTCTCATGTGGAAGTCTGTTTAATGTGAAAACAAGGTGATATCTAATTAGCACACAGGTAAGGAATTAAGAAAATCTTTATTTAAGGGTGAAGATGTTTCTCACAAAATCGTTGCCCCAATGCATCATTGAAATTCAAGCTGGAAAGATGATTTTAATATATCACTTGTACATTTTGTATTGCTCTTCTGGTGACAATGTAGTTTGTTTTTGTCAATTACCATTTTAATAATAGGGTAAAGAAAATTAAGTGGATTTTTGAAAGAAAACAATACTGTCAATATACTATTAAAACAAATTAAAATGGTAAAAGTTATTGTACTTTAAGTAAAAATAAAAGAGCAAAAATATCAATCCCAGTTTTGGATTACTTTAATTAACAAAAAAAAAATGCATATAGCAGAGGATAGTTTCAATCTGCCTACCTCTGGGTTAAGGGGCCCAGCATGCTTCCATTGCAGTACTCTGCTGCACATGTAAGTGCAAGAGATCCTGAAGCACTCACTCATCATGGGAAAGTACCAATGCGTTTCTTCATTGGTTGATGGAAGAAACATCTTACAAAAACTCTCCAGATTATTGACTTTTTAAAGTTTTCTAGGAAACGTTCTAGATGAATGCTTATTAACCTTTGTCAGTATGTAATTTTGCAAAGTGTCTCGGTGGTGCAATCGGTTAGTGTGTTTGGTTATTAACCAAAGGGTTGGTGGTTCAATCCCACCCAGGGATGTTATTGACCTTGTCATCAGATTTTGGTGATCTTTAAGTAGACAAGTCAAAATTTCAAACCCCCTCTTATGGTGTAGGGTACCTGGCCTTCTCTGATGTAATCAGAGTTAGATTTGATTAAGTGATTTTATAAAAGAACAGCTAGGAAGCACAACTTAGCAGTGGGTTGCAGAGAAAAAGAAATACGCTTGCAGAAAAATCCAATTGAGTGATTAAACAGCTCTTCATTTTCTGGCTTTATTTTTATGCTAACTAATTTGTTCTCTGAAAAGTGTCCACAAAGCCAAGTATCTGATTAACACCTTTGTAGGGATGGTTTTTCACCTATTACTAAATTAAACTTGCTTCATTGGAAAGGCAGCAAGTGATGTCATCCAAGCAGTGGGTCAAAGTTGGCTTCAACCCTCGTCTGCTTATGAAAAGAGAAAAGGGATATGCAGGGCATGGCGGCCTTTTGCGACGCTTGGATGACCCCTAGTTCGCATTAAACACCCCCACCCTCCTTCGGTGTGGGGCTCATGTTGGCCATGCCCCAGCCCCTGAAGCATTCAAGCTGATTTCTTGCAGCAGCTGGGTACTGTAACAGCTCCAGAGCTGCTCTGTAAGGCAAGTAAAAGGGTGTGGGCCCTGCAGCACTACCTGTAGTTTGCATTGTGCATTGGAAGGCACAAAGTAAGCAGACGGGAGGAGAAGTCAGGATAGTGCACATGGTTATAGAAGGGAGGGGCTCAAGAAAAGAGAAGTGGAAACAGACAGCATACTAGGCTGGAGAGAGACCTGAGACAAAGAGATCTGAATTATACGAGAGCCGTCCAGGGGAAACACAAATTATGCAGTCAAGTTTCCCACATTTGGGGAAATCGCAAGGGGCAGCACACCCAGAGTGCAATGGGTGAGCCTTGCCCTGGGAGAAGCACCTTCATGATCATAGTATCTCACCTGGCAGGTTAGTAGGAGTTGGGCTAGAGCTGGGGAGGGTCGCTGCTCGGGCACTACCTTTCAAGTGAAGGAGATCCAACTGAGGCAGCACAAGGGAACTCTCAAAAGAAGAACAAGGCTAGAGGAAGATCTGAGACAAAGAAATCTGACTTTACCAGAGCTGACCAGAGGAAAGCACAAACACAGTCCACCACTACCACAAATAATGCAGTCGAGTTTCCCACATTTGGGGAAATCACAGGGGTCAGCATACCCAGAATGCAATGAATGAACCTCACCCTGGGAAAACAATCTTCATGACAATAGTATCTCCTATGCAAAATAAGTATGATTTGGGATAGGGCTGGGGAGGGCCGCTGCTCAGGCACATCTCTGTCAAGTAAAGGAGATTCAACTGAGGCAGCACAAGGGAACTCTCATCTGGGGACAACAACTGCAGGGAGAACACATATTTTCAGATGAACATGGGGTGGCAGAAGGCTGCCTAATACTGAAGCACCCCCAAACAACAAACCAAATGCAACAACTAGTGCAAGCATTCCTGGGGGATGGCCTGCAGCAGATGGATTTGAATATGGTGATGTCATCCAAGCAGTGGGTCAAAGGTGGCTTCAACCCTTGTCTGCATATGAAAAGAGAAAAGGAGCGTGCAGGGCATGGAGGCCTTTTGTGGTGCTTGGATGACCCCTAGTTGGCATTAAGCACCCCCACCCTCCTTCGGTGTGGGGCTCATGTTGGCCATTCCCCAGCCCCTGAAGCATTCAAGCTGATTTCTTGCAGCAGCTGGGCACTGTAACAGCTCCAGAGCTGCTCTGTAAAGCAAGTAAAAGGGTGTGGGCCCTGCAGCACTACCCGTAGTTTGCATTGTGCATTGGGAGGCACAAAGTAAGCAGACGGGAGGAGAAGTCAGGATAGTGCACAAGGGTATAGAAGGGAGGGGCTCAAGAAAAAAGAAGTGGAACCAGACAGCAAACTAGGCTGGAGAGAGACCTGAGACAAAGAGATCTGAATTACATGAGAGCCGACCAGGGAAAACTCAAATTATGCAGTCAAGTTTCCCACATTTGGGGAAATCGCAGGGGCAGCACACCCAGAGTGCAATGGGTGAGCCTTGCCCTGGGAGAAGCAACTTCATGATCATAGTATCTCACCTGGCAGGTAAGTAGGAGTTGGGCTAGAGCTGGGGAGGGTCGCTGCTCGGGCACCCCCCTGTCAAGTGAAGGAGATCCAACTGAGGCAGCACAAGGGAACTCTCGAAAGAAGAACAAGGCTAGAGGAAGATCTGAGACAAAGAAATCTGAATTTTACCAGAGCTGACCAGAGGAAAGCACAAATACAGTCCCCCACTACCACAAATAAAGCAGTCGAGTTTCCCACATTTGGGGAAATCACAGGGGTCAGCATACCCAGAATGCAATGAATGAACCTAACCCTGGGAGAACAATCTTCATGACCATGGTATCTCCTATGCAAAATAAGTATGATTTGGGATAGGGCTGGGGAGGGCCGTTGCTCAGGCACATCTCTGTCAAGTAAGTTGCATTTGATTTGTTGTTTGGGGGTGCTTCAGTATTAGGCAGCCTTCTGCCCTACCATGTTCATCTGAAAATATGTGTTCTCCCTGCAGTTGTTGTCCCCAGATGAGAGTTCCCTTGTGCTGCCTCAGTTGAATCTCCTTTTGGAGAAGACCTCAATAAGATTGTAGCTGATCTGGCTACTGCTAAAACAGCTTGCCTACCTAGTATGACTCCTACCACGCAGAAGGCTAAAAGTACTTTTCTTGGCCCTTTCATCCTCCAGGTAAAGCGTACCCAAGGTCAGGCATACCCAAAGCAAGCTCATGTTTCCAGACCTGCCAAGCCCAGACTGAAGCAATCCTGGGCTGCCCATCAGCCTGCTTCCAAAACGGACAAGCCTGCCGCATGACGGTGCAGGCCTCCCTCTGGGGGATCCCAGGGTGGGGGGCCCGACTTCTAGGTTTGGCAAAGAAAGGTATAATTCTAAGCTAGAGAATTCTGTTTGGAGCTCACCTTGTACTTTGTGAAGAAATAATCAGCATTGTGGCTGAGCAGATACATGTAGTGTGTGGCTGCAAACTGCATGGATCTGCTGCGTTGTAATGCTGATTCTTTTTTTTTGCAAAGTACCAATAGCTTCATATAATGTTCACAATTTTTATGCAGGATCAAATAGCTCAATAGGTAGGGTGTTTGATTAGAATTCAACAGGTTATAGGTTTGAATCCTGGGTATGGTAGTTTGAGATGTGTTATTTAATAAAGTATGTTGTTCTGACTGCCGGCATCCTATCACCTGGGATATCATACTAAATAAATGGAGTTGATCAAATTTTTTTTTTTTTTTTAACTAGGGACAATTTCCAGATACTTCCCTTTATAACTGAGATTGCCCCCTGGAACTTCACATCAGTTGACAACTATGCATGAGTGGGCAGTGCTTGCCCTGGATCTGTCCACCCATTTATGTGCCGCCATAAAATAAAGCATGACTAACAGTTATCCTGGGCGTACACTACACAATTATCTGTCAGGCTATCTATCCAGTCTGGATGGTTGGAATGAAAATCTGGTAATGTATAGGAGCAAATGTCAATTAACCATTTGCTCCCAAACACTAGAAAAGTGGTCAAAAATGGTCATTACACAAATTGGTTAAACCCAAAATTTAACCAATTTGTTTAGGGGACCATTTTTGTCCATTTTTTAGTGTTTGAGAGTAAATCGTTGATGGTCATTTGCTCACATAGATAACCGGATTTCTATTCCAACCAGCCAGTGTTGGAGAGATGGTCTGCCAGATTACATAATGCATACCAGAGCCATAACTAGACTTTTTGGTGCCCTGTGACAGAGAATTATATGCCCTCCCCCCCATTTTTGCAATATGGACAAAAGGCGCATGCCTTGTGGGGAAGGGGCATAACAAGATTGGTCTCAGAGAAAGCACATGAGATATGAAGATATATCTAGTATACTTGACACTCAATGGTTTGTGGTATTGCAGGGGTGCCCTCCTTAAATGCATATACAGTCACACATGGCATGTTTGTGTAAATGGCATATCAGCAGTCAGCACTAACTGGTGACATGCCATTTGTACAAGTAAGCCATGTGTGACTAATATATAAACATACTTTATTAAATAACACCTCAAACTATCATACCCAGGATTCAAACCTAAAACCTGTTAAATTCTAATCAAACACCCTACCCATTGAGCTACTTGATCCTGCATCTATTCTAACCTCCAAAAACAGATTCAGTTGCATTTTCCAGCGTGTTTTGTTTGCGCCTTTGCAAATGTCTTACATCGACAAACTTATTTAGTACTATTTTGCAAATAGGGTTACATTGTCGCAACATTGTGTTCCCTAATTGCTTGATTTTTTAAATGCAAAAATTGATAAAGACACCTGATAATTGCTCTGTGGAGTCTTCTTTTGTGTCTACTTCTTATCTACATTTAATTCCCTACCTATAATCAAGGCATTTTTAAATGCTGGGTGCTGCCAGGACGTGAGGCCTACCTAGTCTTTAGATCTGAATTTGAATGTACTTGTGAACTAACTTAATTTCCTACTTCTAAATTCATTCCTAAATTCACTACTTACATTAATCCTGTAGTTGGGCATTTTGAGCCTTCAATTGTGGGCATTGTTTTGTGTCCAGACCAGCAGCTGGTGGTGTGCATTTGCTGGAAAGGCATCGAAGACCTCCGATATGCTGCATCTCCTGATGTGTGTCTGCCTCAAGTGGCTGTCAGCAAATGCATGCTAGACACCCCATTCCAAGCTGATTGTGACATCACGGAACATGCATCATAGAACAGGCATGCTAGAACATGGGTCTTCAACCTGCGACCCTCCAGCTGCTGTGGAACTACATATCCCAGCATGCCCTGCCTCAGTTTTAGCATACCTTAATAGCAAAACTGTGGCAGGGCATGCTGGGATGTGTAGTTTCACAGCAGCTGGAGGGCCACAGGATGAAGACCCATGTGCTAGAACCAAACCGCAGGTACATTGAATGCTAGCAAGCTGAATGTTTAAATCCTTTTTGTTCCGCAGCATTCCAATGCGGAAGATTCCATGGAACCAGAGATTATTCCATTGAGAAGGACATGCTGCCTGGATGACTGCACTGTGCAAATTAAATCACGGAGCCAGTTGGCTTGTGGGTGGCTCTGGTGACTGGGTGGTTGGGTGGGCGGTGTGTCGGAGGTGGAGCACATGCAAATGAATGTGTATCATCCAGCTAGTGAGAGAGAAAACTCATGTAGGAGTGTGCCTGCTTGTCAGTGAGTTATGCACCTTGCCAGACGTCAAATCTACATGGAGCAACTGGAGGGGACAAGAGCAGGTTTGGAAAATATAGACAGAAGAGCATATATGCTGGCGCATTCTCCATGATTGTGTCAGCTTATGTTTTGGTGCACTGCACTTTCCTCCACTAAGTTTTAGCCATTTTGTTTAAACGCAAGTGTAGTTGCTTCTCGCTCTTTTGGCTGTGATATTGTATTGTGGTTGAAGAGTCTGCTGGAGGGATTGTTTTCTTCATTGGCGAGAGACTGAAGATATTCCAGGATGGAAGGCTTGGGAACACTATCCGTTTTTCAGTTGTGGAAGAGTTGAAAGACCGGATTGGACTACATTCTATAGTAAAGGGTATCTTTGTATTTATTAATCCTCCCTTTATATGTGTCTGTCTTTCAATAAAGCTTTGGGCTTGTGATTCCGTCACCCTCTTACACTCCACACCCATAGCCTTATTAACTATTGTATTGTTCAAATGTATAGTGCAGTTCATGATTTATAGTGTAGGCTGACCTGTGCTGTAGTTCTTGAACTGTACTATACCGACAGCATTTGTATTGTGTTTTGGCTGTGCTGCAACACAGTACTTATGTGTGTAATGTTTATGTATGTTTTTTTGCTTCTTTATGTCAATAAAGACTGCTTTTTCAATCCAATATCTGAAAACAATCAATGTTTATCTTTGATGGCAATAGAAGTGGTATGATATTTGCTGCTTTTGAAAGGCAATATCTGATATGTCCCCTATCTGGGAACCATATATTAAATGGCTTTTCAGAAAAGGGAGATGGGAGAAGAGCTTTCAGTACTTGTAGGACCGATGCACATTTCCTATTCTAGCCTCCAAAAACAGATTCAGTTGCATTTTCCAGCGTGTTTTGGATGCGCCTTTGCAAATGTCTTACATCGACAAACTTATTTAGTACTATTTTGCAAATAGGGTTACATTGTTGCAACCTAATTGCTTGATTTTTTAAATGCAACAATTGATAAAAACACCTGATAACTGCTCTGCGGAGTCTTATTTTGTGTCTACTTCTTATCTACATTTAATTCCGTACCTCTAATCAAGGCATTTTTAAATGCTGGCGGCTGCCAGGACGTGAGGCCTACCTAGACTTTAGATCTGAATTTGAATGTACTTGTGAACTAACTTAATTTCCTACTTCTAAATTCATTCCTAAATTCACTACTTACATGAATCCTGTAGTTGGGCATTTTGGGACTTCGATTGTGGGCATTGTTTTGTGTCCAGACCAGCAGCAGGTGGTGTGCATTTGCTGGAAAGGCATCGAAGACCTCCGATATGCTGCATCTCCTGATGTGTGTCTCCCTCAAGTGGCTGTCAGCAAATGCCTGCTAGACACCCCATTCCAAGCTGATTGTGACATCACGGAACATGCATCATAGAACAGGCATGCTAAAACATGGGTCTTCAACCTGCGACCCTCCAGCTGCTGTGGAACTACACATCCCAGCATGCCCTGCCTCAGTTTTAGCATACCTTATAGCAAAACTGTGGCAGGGCATGCTGGGATGTGTAGTTTCACAGCAGCTGGAGGGCCACAGGATGAAGACCCATGTGCTAGAGCCAAGCCGCAGGTACATTGAATGCTAGCAAGCTGAATATTTAAATCCTTTTTGTTCCGCAGCATTCCAATGCGGAAGATTCCATGGAACCAGAGATCCTTCCATTGAGAAGGACATGCTGCCTGGATGACTACACTGTGCAAATTAAATCACGGAGCCAGTTGGTTTGTGGGTGGCTCTGGTGACTGGGTGGTTGGGTGGGTGGTGTGTCGGAGGTGGAGCACATGCAAATGATTGTGTATCATCCAGCTAGTGAGAGTGAAAACTCATGCAGGAGTGTGCCTGCTTGTCAGTGGGTTATGCACCTTGCCAGACGTTAAATCTACATAGAGCAGCTGGAGGGGACAAGAGCAGGTTTGCAAAATATAGATAGAAGAGCATATATGCTGGCGCATTCTCCATGATTGTGTCAGCTTATGTTTTGGTGCACTGCACTTTCCTCCACTAAGTTTTAGCCATTTTTGTTAAGCTCAAGTGTAGTTGCTTCTCGGCCTTTTGGCTGTGATCTTGTATTGTGGTTGAAGGGTCTGCTGGAGGGAGGGATTGCTTTCTTCATTGGCGAAAGACCAAAGATATTCCAGGATGGAAGGCTTGGGAACACTATCCGTTTTTCAATTGTGGAAGAGTTGAAAGACCGGATTGGACTACATTCTATAGTAAAGGATGTCTTTCTATTTATTAATCCTCCCCTTATATGTGTCAGTCTTTCAATAAAGCTTCGGGCTTGTGATTCCCTCACCCTCTTACACTCCACACCCATAGCCTTATTAACTGTTGTATTATTGTACAGTTTAAATGTATAGTGCAGTTCATGATTTATAGTGTAGGCTGGCCTGTGCTGTAGTTCTTGAACTGTACTATACCGTCAGCATTTCTATTGTGTTTTGGCATTGCCGCAACGCGGGTACTTATGTCTGTAATGTTTATGTATGTTTTTTTGCTTCTTTATGTGCATCGGTCCTACAAGTACTGAAAGCTCTTCTCCCATCTCCCTTTTCTGAAAAGCCATTTAATATATGGTTCCCAGATAGGGGACATATCAGATATTGCCTTTCAAAAGCATCAAATATCATACCACTTTTATTGCCATCAAAGATAAACATTGATTGTTTTCAGATATTGGCTTGAAAAAGCAGTTTTTATTGACATTAAAAAAACATACATAAACATTACACACATAAGTACAGTGTTGTAGCACAGCCAAAACACAATACAAATGCTGACGGTATAGTACAGTTCCAGAACTACAGCACAGGCCAGCCTACACTATAAATCATGAACTGCACTATACATTTAAACTATACAATAATACAACAGTTAATAAGGCTATGGGTGTGGAGTGTAAGAGGGTGAGGGATTCACAAAACCGAAGCTTTATTGTAACACAGACACATATAAGGGGAGGGTCAATAAATAGAAAGATATCCTTTACTATAGAATGTAGTCCAATCCGACCTCTGTGCTCTTCCACAACTGAAAAACAGATAGTGTTCCCAAGCCTTCCATCCTGGAATATCTTTGGTCTTTCGCCAATGAAGAAAACAATCCCTCCCTCCAGCAGACCCTTCAACCACGATACAAGATCACAGCCAAAAGGCCGAGAAGCAACTACACTTGAGCTTAACAAAAATGGCTAAAACTTAGTGGAGGAAAGTGCAGTGCACCAAAACATAAGCTGACACAATCATGGAGAATGCGCCAGCATATATGCTCTTCTATCTATATTTTGCAAACCTGCTCTTGTCCCCTCCAGCTGCTCTATGTAGATTTAACGTCTGGCAAGGTGCATAACCCACTGACAAGCAGGCACACTCCTGCATGAGTTTTCTCTCTCACTAGCTGGATGATACACAATCATTTGCATGCGCTCCACTTCCGACACACCACCCACCCAACCACCCAGTCACCAGAGCCACCCACAAGCCAACTGGCTCCGTGATTTAATTTGCACAGTGTAGTCATCCAGGCAGCATGTCCTTCTCAATGGAAGGATCTCTGGTTCCATGGAATCTTCCGCATTGGAATGCTGCGGAACAAAAAGGATTTAAATATTCAGCTTGCTAGCATTCAATGTACCTGCGGCTTGGCTCTAGCACATGGGTCTTCATCCTGTGGCCCTCCAGCTGCTGTGAAACTACACATCCCAGCATGCCCTGCCACAGTTTTGCTATTAAGGTATGCTAAAACTGAGGCAGGGCATGCTGGGATGTGTAGTTCCACAGCAGCTGGAGGGTCGCAGGTTGAAGACCCATGTTTTAGCATGCCTGTTCTATGATGCATGTTCCATGATGTCACAATCAGCTTGGAATGGGGTGTCTAGCAGGCATTTGCTGACAGCCACTTGAGGGAGACACACATCAGGAGATGCAGCATATCGGAGGTCTTCGATGCCTTTCCAGCAAATGCACACCACCTGCTGCTGGTCTGGACACAAAACAATGCCCACAATCGAAGTCCCAAAATGCCCAACTACAGGATTCATGTAAGTAGTGAATTTAGGAATGAATTTAGAAGTAGGAAATTAAGTTAGTTCACAAGTACATTCAAATTCAGATCTAAAGACTAAACACAAAACACAAAATAAGACTCCACAGAGCAATTATCAGGTGTCTTTATCAATTGTTGCATTTAAAAAATCAAGCAATTAGGGAACACAATGTTGCGACAATGTAACCCTATTTGCAAAATAGTACTAAATAAGTTTGTCGATGTAAGACATTTGCAAAGGCGCAAACAAAACACGCTGGAAAATGCAACTGAATCTGTTTTTGGAGGTTAGAAAAGATGCAGGATCAAGTAGCTCCATGGGTAGGGTGTTTGATTAGAATTCAACAGGTTATAGGTTTGAATCCAGGGTATGATAGTTTGAGGTGTTATTTAATAAAGTATGTTTATATATTAGTCACACATGGCTTACTTGTACAAATGGCATGTCACCAGTTAGTGCTGACTGCTGATATGCCTTTTGCACTAAAACAAATTAAAATGGTAAAAGTTATTGTACTTTAAGTAAAAATAAAAGCTAAAATATCAATCCCAGTTTTGGATTACTTTAATGAACAAAAAAAAAATGCATATAGCAAAGGATAGTTTCAATCTGCCTACCTCTGGGTTATGGGCCCAGCATGCTTCCATTGCAGTACTCTGCTGCACATGTAAGTGCAAGAGATCCTGAAGCACTCACTCATCATGCGAAAGTACCAATGTGTTTCTTCATTGGTTGCTGGAAGAAACATCTTACAAAAACTCTCCAGATTATTGACTTTTTAAAGTTTTTCTAGGAAACGTTCTAGATGAATGCTTATTAATCTTTGTCAGTATGTACTTTTTGCAAAGTGTCTCTGTGGCGCAATCGGTTAGTGTGTTCAGCTATTAGTCAAAAGGTTGGTGGTTCAATCCCACCCAGGGACGTAATTGACCTTGTAATCAGATTTTGGTGATATTTAAGTAGACAAGTCAAAATTGCAAACCCCCTCTTATGGTGTAGGGTACCTGGCCTTCTCTGATGTAATCAGAGTTAGATTTGATTAAGTGATTTTATAAAAAAAACAGCTAGGAAGCACAATTTAGCAGTGGGTTGCAGAGAAAAAGAAAAATGCTGGCAGAAAAATCCAATTGAGTGATTAAACAGCTCTTCATTTTCTGGGTTTATTTTTATGATAACAAATTTGTTCTCTGAAAAGTGTCCACAAAGCCAAGTATCTGATTAACATCTTTGTAGGGATGTTTTTTCACCTATTACTAAATTAAACTTGCTTCATTGGAAAGGCAGCAAGATGCATCCTCATTTCAATATCTACGGAAATAATACAGGTTGACACCAGGAAACATTAACGCCACTGCATCTTTGCTGTTTTCTCATGTGGAAGTCTGTTTAATGTGAAAACAAGGTGATATCTAATTAGCACACAGGTAAGGAATTAAGAAAATCTTTATTTAAGGGTGAAGATGTTTCTCACAAAATCGTTGCCCCAATGCATCATTGAAATTCAAGCTGGAAAGATGATTTTAATATATCACTTGTACATTTTGTATTGCTCTTCTGGTGACAATGTAGTTTGTTTTTGTCAATTACCATTTTAATAATCGGGTAAAGAAAATTAATTGGATTTTTGAAAGAAAACAATACTGTCAATATACTATTAAAACAAATTAAAATGGTAAAAGTTATTGTACTTTAAGTAAAAATAAAAGAGCAAAAATATCAATCCCAGTTTTGGATTAATTTAATTAACAAAAAAAAATGCATATAGCAGAGGATAGTTTCAATCTGCCTACCTCTGGGTTATGGACCCAGCATGCTTCCATTACAGTACTCTGCTGCACATGTAAGTGCAAGAGATCCTGAAGCACTCACTCATCATGGGAAAGTACCAATGTGTTTCTTCATTGGTTGATGGAAGAAACATCTTACAAAAACTCTCCACATTATTGACTTTTTAAAATGTTTCTAGGAATCGTTCTAGATGAATGCTTATTAGCCTTTGTCAGTATGTACTTTTGCAAAGTGTCGCTGTGGCGCAATCAGTTAGTGTGTAAGGCTATTAACCAAAAGGTTGGTGGTTCAATCCCACCCAGGGACTTAATTGACCTTGTTATCAGATTTTGGTGATCTTTAAGTAGACAAGTCAAAATTTCAAACCCCCTGTTATGGTGTAGGGTACCTGGCCTTCTCTGATGTAATCAGAGTTAGATTTGATTCAGTGATTTTATAAAAACAGCTAGGAAGCACAATTTAGCAGTGGGTTGCAGAGAAAAAGAAATATGCTGGCAGAAAAATCCAATTGAGTGATTAAACAGCTCTTCATTTTCTGGCTTTATTTTTATGCTAACTAATTTGTTCTCTGAAAAGTGTCCACAAAGCCAAGTATCTGATTAACATATTTGTAGTGATGGTTTTTCACCTATTACTAAATTAAACTTGCTTCATTGGAAAGGCAGCAAGATGCATCCTCATTTCAATATCTACTGAAATAAAACAGGTTGACACCAGGAAACATTAACGACACTGCATCCTTGCTGCTTTCTCATGTGGAAGTCTGTTTAATGTGAAAACAAGGTGATATCTAATTAGCACACAGGTAAGGAATTAAGAAAATCTTTATTTAAGGGTGAAGATGTTTCTCACAAAATCGTTGCCCCAATGCATCATTGAAATTCAAGCTGGAAAGATGATTTTAATATATCACTTGTACATTTTGTATTGCTCTTCTGGTGACAATGTAGTTTGTTTTTGTCAATTACCATTTTAATAATAGGGTAAAGAAAATTAAGTGGATTTTTGAAAGAAAACAATACTGTCAATATACTATTAAAACAAATTAAAATGGTAAAAGTTATTGTACTTTAAGTAAAAATAAAAGCTAAAATATCAATCCCAGTTTTGGATTACTTTAATGAACAAAAAAAAAATGCATATAGCAAAGGATAGTTTCAATCTGCCTACCTCTGGGTTATGGGCCCAGCATGCTTCCATTGCAGTACTCTGCTGCACATGTAAGTGCAAGAGATCCTGAAGCACTCACTCATCATGCGAAAGTACCAATGTGTTTCTTCATTGGTTGCTGGAAGAAACATCTTACAAAAACTCTCCAGATTATTGACTTTTTAAAGTTTTTCTAGGAAACGTTCTAGATGAATGCTTATTAGTCTTTGTCAGTATGGACTTTTTGCAAAGTGTCTCTGTGGCGCAATCGGTTAGTGTGTTCAGCTATTAGTCAAAAGGTTGGTGGTTCAATCCCACCCAGGGACGTAATTGACCTTGTGATCAGATTTTGGTGATATTTAAGTAGACAAGTCAAAATTGCAAACCCCCTCTTATGGTGTAGGGTACCTGGCCTTCTCTGATGTAATCAGAGTTAGATTTGATTAAGTGATTTTATAAAAAATCAGCTAGGAAGCACAATTTAGCAGTGGGTTGCAGAGAAAAAGAAAAATGCTGGCAGAAAAATCCAATTGAGTGATTAAACAGCTCTTCATTTTCTGGCTTTATTTTTATGATAACAAATTTGTTCTCTGAAAAGTGTCCACAAAGCCAAGTATCTGATTAACATCTTTGTAGGGATGGTTTTTCACCTATTACTAAATTAAACTTGCTTCATTGGAAAGGCAGCAAGATGCATCCTCATTTCAATATCTATGGAAATAATACAGGTTGACACCAGGAAACATTAACGCCACTGCATCTTTGCTGTTTTCTCATGTGGAAGTCTGTTTAATGTGAAAACAAGGTGATATCTAATTAGCACACAGGTAAGGAATTAAGAAAATCTTTATTTAAGGGTGAAGATGTTTCTCACAAAATCGTTGCCCCAATGCATCATTGAAATTCAAGCTGGAAAGATGATTTTAATATATCACTTGTACATTTTGTATTGCTCTTCTGGTGACAATGTAGTTTGTTTTTGTCAATTACCATTTTAATAATCGGGTAAAGAAAATTAATTGGATTTTTGAAAGAAAACAATACTGTCAATATACTATTAAAACAAATTAAAATGGTAAAAGTTATTGTACTTTAAGTAAAAATAAAAGAGCAAAAATATCAATCCCAGTTTTGGATTACTTTAATTAACAAAAAAAATGCATATAGCAGAGGATAGTTTCAATCTGCCTACCTCTGGGTTATGGACCCAGCATGCTTCCATTACAGTACTCTGCTGCACATGTAAGTGCAAGAGATCCTGAAGCACTCACTCATCATGGGAAAGTACCAATGTGTTTCTTCATTGGTTGATGGAAGAAACATCTTACAAAAACTCTCCACATTATTGACTTTTTAAAATGTTTCTAGGAATCGTTCTAGATGAATGCTTATTAGCCTTTGTCAGTATATAGTTTTGCAAAGTGTCGCTGTGGCGCAATCAGTTAGTGTGTAAGGCTATTAACCAAAAGGTTGGTGGTTCAATCCCACCCAGGGACTTAATTGACCTTGTTATCAGATTTTGGTGATCTTTAAGTAGACAAGTCAAAATTTCAAACCCCCTGTTATGGTGTAGGGTACCTGGCCTTCTCTGATGTAATCAGAGTTAGATTTGATTCAGTGATTTTATAAAAACAGCTAGGAAGCACAATTTAGCAGTGGGTTGCAGAGAAAAAGAAATATGCTGGCAGAAAAATCCAATTGAGTGATTAAACAGCTCTTCATTTTCTGGCTTTATTTTTATGCTAACTAATTTGTTCTCTGAAAAGTGTCCACAAAGCCAAGTATCTGATTAACATATTTGTAGTGATGGTTTTTCACCTATTACTAAATTAAACTTGCTTCATTGGAAAGGCAGCAAGATGCATCCTCATTTCAATATCTACTGAAATAATACAGGTTGACACCAGGAAACATTAACGCCACTGCATCCTTGCTGCTTTCTCATGTGGAAGTCTGTTTAATGTGAAAACAAGGTGATATCTAATTAGCACACAGGTAAGGAATTAAGAAAATCTTTATTTAAGGGTGAAGATGTTTCTCACAAAATCGTTGCCCCAATGCATCATTGAAATTCAAGCTGGAAAGATGATTTTAATATATCACTTGTACATTTTGTATTGCTCTTCTGGTGACAATGTAGTTTGTTTTTGTCAATTACCATTTTAATAATCGGGTAAAGAAAATTAATTGGATTTTTGAAAGAAAACAATACTGTCAATATACTATTAAAACAAATTAAAATGGTAAAAGTTATTGTACTTTAAGTAAAAATAAAAGCTAAAATATCAATCCCAGTTTTGGATTACTTTAATGAACAAAAAAAAAATGCATATAGCAAAGGATAGTTTCAATCTGCCTACCTCTGGGTTATGGGCCCAGCATGCTTCCAGTGCAGTACTCTGCTGCACATGTAAGTGCAAGAGATCCTGAAGCACTCACTCATCATGCGAAAGTACCAATGTGTTTCTTCATTGGTTGCTGGAAGAAACATCTTACAAAAACTCTCCAGATTATTGACTTTTTAAAGTTTTTCTAGGAAACGTTCTAGATGAATGCTTATTAGTCTTTGTCAGTATGTACTTTTTGCAAAGTGTCTCTGTGGCGCAATCGGTTAGTGTGTTCAGCTATTAATCAAAAGGTTGGTGGTTCAATCCCACCCAGGGACGTAATTGACCTTGTGATCAGATTTTGGTGATATTTAAGTAGACAAGTCAAAATTTCGAAAACCCCTGTTATGGTGTAGGGTACCTGGCCTTCTCTGATGTAATCAGAGTTAGATTTGATTCAGTGATTTTATAAAAACAGCTAGGAAGCACAATTTAGCAGTGGGTTGCAGAGAAAAAGAAATATGCTGGCAAAAAAATCCAATTGACTGATTAAACAGCTCTTCATTTTCTGGCTTTATTTTTATGCTAACAAATTTGTTCTCTGAAAAGTGTCCACAAAGCCAAGTATCTGATTAACATCTTTGTAGGGATGGTTTTTCACCTATTACTAAATTAAACTTGCTTCATTGGAAAGGCAGCAAGATGCATCCTCATTTCAATATCTACTGAAATAATACAGGTTGACACCAGGAAACATTAACGCCACTGCATCCTTGCTGCTTTCTCATGTGGAAGTCTGTTTAATGTGAAAACAAGGTGATATCTAATTAGCACACAGGTAAGGAATTAAGAAAATCTTTATTTAAGGGTGAAGATGTTTCTCACAAAATCGTTGCCCCAATGCATCATTGAAATTCAAGCTGGAAAGATGATTTTAATATATCACTTGTACATTTTGTATTGCTCTTCTGGTGACAATGTAGTTTGCTTTTGTCAATTACCATTTTAATAATCGGGTAAAGAAAATTAATTGGATTTTTGAAAGAAAACAATACTGTCAATATACTATTAAAACAAATTAAAATGGTAAAAGTTATTGTACTTTAAGTAAAAATAAAAGAGCAAAAATATCAATCCCAGTTTTGGATTACTTTAATTAACAAAAAAAAAATGCATATAGCAGAGGATAGTTTCAATCTGCCTACCTCTGGGTTATGGACCCAGCATGCTTCCATTACAGTACTCTGCTGCACATGTAAGTGCAAGAGATCCTGAAGCACTCACTCATCATGGGAAAGTACCAATGTGTTTCTTCATTGGTTGATGGAAGAAACATCATACAAAAACTCTCCACATTATTGACTTTTTAAAATGTTTCTAGGAATCGTTCTAGATGAATGCTTATTAGCCTTTGTCAGTATGTACTTTTGCAAAGTGTCGCGGTGGCGCAATCAGTTAGTGTGTAAGGCTATTAACCAAAAGGTTGGTGGTTCAATCCCACCCAGGGACTTAATTGACCTTGTTATCAGATTTTGGTGATCTTTAAGTAGACAAGTCAAAATTTCAAACCCCCTGTTATGGTGTAGGATACCTGGCCTTCTCTGATGTAATCAGAGTTAGATTTGATTCAGTGATTTTATAAAAACAGCTAGGAAGCACAATTTAGCAGTGGGTTGCAGAGAAAAAGAAAAATGCTGGCAGAAAAATCCAATTGAGTGATTAAACAGCTCTTCATTTTCTGGCTTTATTTTTATGCTAACTAATTTGTTCTCTGAAAAGTGTCCACAAAGCCAAGTATCTGATTAACATATTTGTAGGGATGGTTTTTCACCTATTACTAAATTAAACTTGCTTCATTGGAAAGGCAGCAAGATGCATCCTCATTTCAATATCTACTGAAATAATACAGGTTGACACCAGGAAACATTAACGCCACTGCATCCTTGCTGCTTTCTCATGTGGAAGTCTGTTTAATGTGAAAACAAGGTGATATCTAATTAGCACACAGGTAAGGAATTAAGAAAATCTTTATTTAAGGGTGAAGATGTTTCTCACAAAATCGTTGCCCCAATGCATCATTGAAATTCAAGCTGGAAAGATGATTTTAATATATCACTTGTACATTTTGTATTGCTCTTCTGGTGACAATGTAGTTTGTTTTTGTCAATTACCATTTTAATAATAGGGTAAAGAAAATTAAGTGGATTTTTGAAAGAAAACAATACTGTCAATATACTATTAAAACAAATTAAAATGGTAAAAGTTATTGTACTTTAAGTAAAAATAAAAGCTAAAATATCAATCCCAGTTTTGGATTACTTTAATGAACAAAAAAAAATGCATATAGCAAAGGATAGTTTCAATCTGCCTACCTCTGGGTTATGGGCCCAGCATGCTTCCAGTGCAGTACTCTGCTGCACATGTAAGTGCAAGAGATCCTGAAGCACTCACTCATCATGCGAAAGTACCAATGTGTTTCTTCATTGGTTGCTGGAAGAAACATCTTACAAAAACTCTCCAGATTATTGACTTTTTAAAGTTTTTCTAGGAAACGTTCTAGATGAATGCTTATTAGTCTTTGTCAGTATGTACTTTTTGCAAAGTGTCTCTGTGGCGCAATCAGTTAGTGTGTTCAGCTATTAATCAAAAGGTTGGTGGTTCAATCCCACCCAGGGACGTAATTGACCTTGTGATCAGATTTTGGTGATATTTAAGTAGACAAGTCAAAATTGCAAACCCCCTCTTATGGTGTAGGGTACCTGGCCTTCTCTGATGTAATCAGAGTTAGATTTGATTCAGTGATTTTATAAAAACAGCTAGGAAGCACAATTTAGCAGTGGGTTGCAGAGAAAAAGAAATATGCTGGCAGAAAAATCCAATTGAGTGATTAAACAGCTCTTCATTTTCTGGCTTTATTTTTATGCTAACTAATTTGTTCTCTGAAAAGTGTCCACAAAGCCAAGTATCTGATTAACATATTTGTATGGATGGTTTTTCACCTATTACTAAATTAAACTTGCTTCATTGGAAAGGCAGCAAGATGCATCCTCATTTCAATATCTACTGAAATAAAACAGGTTGACACCAGGAAACATTAACGACACTGCATCCTTGCTGCTTTCTCATGTGGAAGTCTGTTTAATGTGAAAACAAGGTGATATCTAATTAGCACACAGGTAAGGAATTAAGAAAATCTTTATTTAAGGGTGAAGATGTTTCTCACAAAATCGTTGCCCCAATGCATCATTGAAATTCAAGCTGGAAAGATGATTTTAATATATCACTTGTACATTTTGTATTGCTCTTCTGGTGACAATGTAGTTTGTTTTTGTCAATTACCATTTTAATAATAGGGTAAAGAAAATTAAGTGGATTTTTGAAAGAAAACAATACTGTCAATATACTATTAAAACAAATTAAAATGGTAAAAGTTATTGTACTTTAAGTAAAAATAAAAGCTAAAATATCAATCCCAGTTTTGGATTACTTTAATGAACAAAAAAAAAATGCATATAGCAAAGGATAGTTTCAATCTGCCTACCTCTGGGTTATGGGCCCAGCATGCTTCCATTGCAGTACTCTGCTGCACATGTAAGTGCAAGAGATCCTGAAGCACTCACTCATCATGCGAAAGTACCAATGTGTTTCTTCATTGGTTGCTGGAAGAAACATCTTACAAAAACTCTCCAGATTATTGACTTTTTAAAGTTTTTCTAGGAAACGTTCTAGATGAATGCTTATTAGTCTTTGTCAGTATGGACTTTTTGCAAAGTGTCTCTGTGGCGCAATCGGTTAGTGTGTTCAGCTATTAGTCAAAAGGTTGGTGGTTCAATCCCACCCAGGGACGTAATTGACCTTGTGATCAGATTTTGGTGATATTTAAGTAGACAAGTCAAAATTGCAAACCCCCTCTTATGGTGTAGGGTACCTGGCCTTCTCTGATGTAATCAGAGTTAGATTTGATTAAGTGATTTTATAAAAAATCAGCTAGGAAGCACAATTTAGCAGTGGGTTGCAGAGAAAAAGAAAAATGCTGGCAGAAAAATCCAATTGAGTGATTAAACAGCTCTTCATTTTCTGGCTTTATTTTTATGATAACAAATTTGTTCTCTGAAAAGTGTCCACAAAGCCAAGTATCTGATTAACATCTTTGTAGGGATGGTTTTTCACCTATTACTAAATTAAACTTGCTTCATTGGAAAGGCAGCAAGATGCATCCTCATTTCAATATCTATGGAAATAATACAGGTTGACACCAGGAAACATTAACGCCACTGCATCTTTGCTGTTTTCTCATGTGGAAGTCTGTTTAATGTGAAAACAAGGTGATATCTAATTAGCACACAGGTAAGGAATTAAGAAAATCTTTATTTAAGGGTGAAGATGTTTCTCACAAAATCGTTGCCCCAATGCATCATTGAAATTCAAGCTGGAAAGATGATTTTAATATATCACTTGTACATTTTGTATTGCTCTTCTGGTGACAATGTAGTTTGTTTTTGTCAATTACCATTTTAATAATCGGGTAAAGAAAATTAATTGGATTTTTGAAAGAAAACAATACTGTCAATATACTATTAAAACAAATTAAAATGGTAAAAGTTATTGTACTTTAAGTAAAAATAAAAGAGCAAAAATATCAATCCCAGTTTTGGATTACTTTAATTAACAAAAAAAATGCATATAGCAGAGGATAGTTTCAATCTGCCTACCTCTGGGTTATGGACCCAGCATGCTTCCATTACAGTACTCTGCTGCACATGTAAGTGCAAGAGATCCTGAAGCACTCACTCATCATGGGAAAGTACCAATGTGTTTCTTCATTGGTTGATGGAAGAAACATCTTACAAAAACTCTCCACATTATTGACTTTTTAAAATGTTTCTAGGAATCGTTCTAGATGAATGCTTATTAGCCTTTGTCAGTATATAGTTTTGCAAAGTGTCGCTGTGGCGCAATCAGTTAGTGTGTAAGGCTATTAACCAAAAGGTTGGTGGTTCAATCCCACCCAGGGACTTAATTGACCTTGTTATCAGATTTTGGTGATCTTTAAGTAGACAAGTCAAAATTTCAAACCCCCTGTTATGGTGTAGGGTACCTGGCCTTCTCTGATGTAATCAGAGTTAGATTTGATTCAGTGATTTTATAAAAACAGCTAGGAAGCACAATTTAGCAGTGGGTTGCAGAGAAAAAGAAATATGCTGGCAGAAAAATCCAATTGAGTGATTAAACAGCTCTTCATTTTCTGGCTTTATTTTTATGCTAACTAATTTGTTCTCTGAAAAGTGTCCACAAAGCCAAGTATCTGATTAACATATTTGTAGTGATGGTTTTTCACCTATTACTAAATTAAACTTGCTTCATTGGAAAGGCAGCAAGATGCATCCTCATTTCAATATCTACTGAAATAATACAGGTTGACACCAGGAAACATTAACGCCACTGCATCCTTGCTGCTTTCTCATGTGGAAGTCTGTTTAATGTGAAAACAAGGTGATATCTAATTAGCACACAGGTAAGGAATTAAGAAAATCTTTATTTAAGGGTGAAGATGTTTCTCACAAAATCGTTGCCCCAATGCATCATTGAAATTCAAGCTGGAAAGATGATTTTAATATATCACTTGTACATTTTGTATTGCTCTTCTGGTGACAATGTAGTTTGTTTTTGTCAATTACCATTTTAATAATCGGGTAAAGAAAATTAATTGGATTTTTGAAAGAAAACAATACTGTCAATATACTATTAAAACAAATTAAAATGGTAAAAGTTATTGTACTTTAAGTAAAAATAAAAGCTAAAATATCAATCCCAGTTTTGGATTACTTTAATGAACAAAAAAAAAATGCATATAGCAAAGGATAGTTTCAATCTGCCTACCTCTGGGTTATGGGCCCAGCATGCTTCCAGTGCAGTACTCTGCTGCACATGTAAGTGCAAGAGATCCTGAAGCACTCACTCATCATGCGAAAGTACCAATGTGTTTCTTCATTGGTTGCTGGAAGAAACATCTTACAAAAACTCTCCAGATTATTGACTTTTTAAAGTTTTTCTAGGAAACGTTCTAGATGAATGCTTATTAGTCTTTGTCAGTATGTACTTTTTGCAAAGTGTCTCTGTGGCGCAATCGGTTAGTGTGTTCAGCTATTAATCAAAAGGTTGGTGGTTCAATCCCACCCAGGGACGTAATTGACCTTGTGATCAGATTTTGGTGATATTTAAGTAGACAAGTCAAAATTTCGAAAACCCCTGTTATGGTGTAGGGTACCTGGCCTTCTCTGATGTAATCAGAGTTAGATTTGATTCAGTGATTTTATAAAAACAGCTAGGAAGCACAATTTAGCAGTGGGTTGCAGAGAAAAAGAAATATGCTGGCAAAAAAATCCAATTGACTGATTAAACAGCTCTTCATTTTCTGGCTTTATTTTTATGCTAACAAATTTGTTCTCTGAAAAGTGTCCACAAAGCCAAGTATCTGATTAACATCTTTGTAGGGATGGTTTTTCACCTATTACTAAATTAAACTTGCTTCATTGGAAAGGCAGCAAGATGCATCCTCATTTCAATATCTACTGAAATAATACAGGTTGACACCAGGAAACATTAACGCCACTGCATCCTTGCTGCTTTCTCATGTGGAAGTCTGTTTAATGTGAAAACAAGGTGATATCTAATTAGCACACAGGTAAGGAATTAAGAAAATCTTTATTTAAGGGTGAAGATGTTTCTCACAAAATCGTTGCCCCAATGCATCATTGAAATTCAAGCTGGAAAGATGATTTTAATATATCACTTGTACATTTTGTATTGCTCTTCTGGTGACAATGTAGTTTGCTTTTGTCAATTACCATTTTAATAATCGGGTAAAGAAAATTAATTGGATTTTTGAAAGAAAACAATACTGTCAATATACTATTAAAACAAATTAAAATGGTAAAAGTTATTGTACTTTAAGTAAAAATAAAAGAGCAAAAATATCAATCCCAGTTTTGGATTACTTTAATTAACAAAAAAAAAATGCATATAGCAGAGGATAGTTTCAATCTGCCTACCTCTGGGTTATGGACCCAGCATGCTTCCATTACAGTACTCTGCTGCACATGTAAGTGCAAGAGATCCTGAAGCACTCACTCATCATGGGAAAGTACCAATGTGTTTCTTCATTGGTTGATGGAAGAAACATCATACAAAAACTCTCCACATTATTGACTTTTTAAAATGTTTCTAGGAATCGTTCTAGATGAATGCTTATTAGCCTTTGTCAGTATGTACTTTTGCAAAGTGTCGCGGTGGCGCAATCAGTTAGTGTGTAAGGCTATTAACCAAAAGGTTGGTGGTTCAATCCCACCCAGGGACTTAATTGACCTTGTTATCAGATTTTGGTGATCTTTAAGTAGACAAGTCAAAATTTCAAACCCCCTGTTATGGTGTAGGATACCTGGCCTTCTCTGATGTAATCAGAGTTAGATTTGATTCAGTGATTTTATAAAAACAGCTAGGAAGCACAATTTAGCAGTGGGTTGCAGAGAAAAAGAAAAATGCTGGCAGAAAAATCCAATTGAGTGATTAAACAGCTCTTCATTTTCTGGCTTTATTTTTATGCTAACTAATTTGTTCTCTGAAAAGTGTCCACAAAGCCAAGTATCTGATTAACATATTTGTAGGGATGGTTTTTCACCTATTACTAAATTAAACTTGCTTCATTGGAAAGGCAGCAAGATGCATCCTCATTTCAATATCTACTGAAATAATACAGGTTGACACCAGGAAACATTAACGCCACTGCATCCTTGCTGCTTTCTCATGTGGAAGTCTGTTTAATGTGAAAACAAGGTGATATCTAATTAGCACACAGGTAAGGAATTAAGAAAATCTTTATTTAAGGGTGAAGATGTTTCTCACAAAATCGTTGCCCCAATGCATCATTGAAATTCAAGCTGGAAAGATGATTTTAATATATCACTTGTACATTTTGTATTGCTCTTCTGGTGACAATGTAGTTTGTTTTTGTCAATTACCATTTTAATAATAGGGTAAAGAAAATTAAGTGGATTTTTGAAAGAAAACAATACTGTCAATATACTATTAAAACAAATTAAAATGGTAAAAGTTATTGTACTTTAAGTAAAAATAAAAGCTAAAATATCAATCCCAGTTTTGGATTACTTTAATGAACAAAAAAAAATGCATATAGCAAAGGATAGTTTCAATCTGCCTACCTCTGGGTTATGGGCCCAGCATGCTTCCAGTGCAGTACTCTGCTGCACATGTAAGTGCAAGAGATCCTGAAGCACTCACTCATCATGCGAAAGTACCAATGTGTTTCTTCATTGGTTGCTGGAAGAAACATCTTACAAAAACTCTCCAGATTATTGACTTTTTAAAGTTTTTCTAGGAAACGTTCTAGATGAATGCTTATTAGTCTTTGTCAGTATGTACTTTTTGCAAAGTGTCTCTGTGGCGCAATCAGTTAGTGTGTTCAGCTATTAATCAAAAGGTTGGTGGTTCAATCCCACCCAGGGACGTAATTGACCTTGTGATCAGATTTTGGTGATATTTAAGTAGACAAGTCAAAATTGCAAACCCCCTCTTATGGTGTAGGGTACCTGGCCTTCTCTGATGTAATCAGAGTTAGATTTGATTCAGTGATTTTATAAAAACAGCTAGGAAGCACAATTTAGCAGTGGGTTGCAGAGAAAAAGAAATATGCTGGCAGAAAAATCCAATTGAGTGATTAAACAGCTCTTCATTTTCTGGCTTTATTTTTATGCTAACTAATTTGTTCTCTGAAAAGTGTCCACAAAGCCAAGTATCTGATTAACATATTTGTAGTGATGGTTTTTCACCTATTACTAAATTAAACTTGCTTCATTGGAAAGGCAGCAAGATGCATCCTCATTTCAATATCTACTGAAATAATACAGGTTGACACCAGGAAACATTAACGCCACTGCATCCTTGCTGCTTTCTCATGTGGAAGTCTGTTTAATGTGAAAACAAGGTGATATCTAATTAGCACACAGGTAAGGAATTAAGAAAATCTTTATTTAAGGGTGAAGATGTTTCTCACAAAATCGTTGCCCCAATGCATCATTGAAATTCAAGCTGGAAAGATGATTTTAATATATCACTTGTACATTTTGTATTGCTCTTCTGGTGACAATGTAGTTTGTTTTTGTCAATTACCATTTTAATAATCGGGTAAAGAAAATTAATTGGATTTTTGAAAGAAAACAATACTGTCAATATACTATTAAAAAAAATTAAAATGGTAAAAGTTATTGTACTTTAAGTAAAAATAAAAGCTAAAATATCAATCCCAGTTTTGGATTACTTTAATGAACAAAAAAAAAATGCATATAGCAAAGGATAGTTTCAATCTGCCTACCTCTGGGTTATGGGCCCAGCATGCTTCCAGTGCAGTACTCTGCTGCACATGTAAGTGCAAGAGATCCTGAAGCACTCACTCATCATGCGAAAGTACCAATGTGTTTCTTCATTGGTTGCTGGAAGAAACATCTTACAAAAACTCTCCAGATTATTGACTTTTTAAAGTTTTTCTAGGAAACGTTCTAGATGAATGCTTATTAGTCTTTGTCAGTATGTACTTTTTGCAAAGTGTCTCTGTGGCGCAATCGGTTAGTGTGTTCAGCTATTAATCAAAAGGTTGGTGGTTCAATCCCACCCAGGGACGTAATTGACCTTGTGATCAGATTTTGGTGATATTTAAGTAGACAAGTCAAAATTTCGAAAACCCCTGTTATGGTGTAGGGTACCTGGCCTTCTCTGATGTAATCAGAGTTAGATTTGATTCAGTGATTTTATAAAAACAGCTAGGAAGCACAATTTAGCAGTGGGTTGCAGAGAAAAAGAAATATGCTGGCAAAAAAATCCAATTGACTGATTAAACAGCTCTTCATTTTCTGGCTTTATTTTTATGCTAACAAATTTGTTCTCTGAAAAGTGTCCACAAAGCCAAGTATCTGATTAACATCTTTGTAGGGATGGTTTTTCACCTATTACTAAATTAAACTTGCTTCATTGGAAAGGCAGCAAGATGCATCCTCATTTCAATATCTACTGAAATAATACAGGTTGACACCAGGAAACATTAACGCCACTGCATCCTTGCTGCTTTCTCATGTGGAAGTCTGTTTAATGTGAAAACAAGGTGATATCTAATTAGCACACAGGTAAGGAATTAAGAAAATCTTTATTTAAGGGTGAAGATGTTTCTCACAAAATCGTTGCCCCAATGCATCATTGAAATTCAAGCTGGAAAGATGATTTTAATATATCACTTGTACATTTTGTATTGCTCTTCTGGTGACAATGTAGTTTGCTTTTGTCAATTACCATTTTAATAATCGGGTAAAGAAAATTAATTGGATTTTTGAAAGAAAACAATACTGTCAATATACTATTAAAACAAATTAAAATGGTAAAAGTTATTGTACTTTAAGTAAAAATAAAAGAGCAAAAATATCAATCCCAGTTTTGGATTACTTTAATTAACAAAAAAAAAATGCATATAGCAGAGGATAGTTTCAATCTGCCTACCTCTGGGTTATGGACCCAGCATGCTTCCATTACAGTACTCTGCTGCACATGTAAGTGCAAGAGATCCTGAAGCACTCACTCATCATGGGAAAGTACCAATGTGTTTCTTCATTGGTTGCTGGAAGAAACATCTTTAAAATTTTCATTCTAGTGTCTTTCGTTTGGGAGAAAAATGCAAAGGTACAATACAGTTTTTCCTTGCCGATATCTCTCTTTTGCAAAGAGATAGGCATTGGAAAATTCAGGGCTATAACGTGTAGATGAAGCACTAACAGGAGGCTTTTAAATTTTCATTCTAGTGTCCTTCGTTTGGGAGAAAAATGCAAAGGTACAATACAGCTTTTCCTTGCCGATATCTCTCTTTTGCAAAGAGATAGGCATTGGAAAATTCAGGGCTATAACGTGTAGATGAAGCACTAACAGGAGGCTTTTAAATTTTCATTCTAGTGTCCTTCGTTTGGGAGAAAAATGCAAAGGTACAATACAGCTTTTCCTTGCCGATATCTCTCTTTTGCAAAGAGATAGGCATTGGAAAATTCAGGGCTATAACGTGTAGATGAAGCACTAACAGGAGGCTTTAAAATTTTAATTCTAGTGTCCTTCGTTTGGGAGAAAAATGCAAAGGTACAATACAGCTTTTCCTTGCCGATATCTCTCTTTTGCAAAGAGATAGGCATTGGAAAATTCAGGGCTATAACGTGTAGATGAAGCACTAATAGGAGGCTTTAAAATTTTCAATCTAGTGTCCTTCGTTTGGGAGAAAAATGCAAAGGTACAATACAGCTTTTCCTTGCCAATATCTCTCTTTTGCAAAGAGCTAGGCATTGGAAAATTCAGGGCTATACCGTGTAGATGAAGCACTAACAGGAGGCTTTAAAATTTTAATTCTAGTGTCTTTCGTTTGGGAGAAAAATGCAAAGGTACAATACAGCATTTCCTTGCCGATATCTCTCTTTTGCAAAGAGATAGGCATTGGAAAATTCAGGGCTATAACGTGTAGATGAAGCACTAACAGGAGGCTTTAAAATGTTCATTCTAGTGTCTTTCGTTTGGGAGAAAAATGCAAAGGTACAATACAGCTTTTCCTTGCCGATATCTCTCTTTTGCAAAGAGATAGGCATTGGAAAATTCAGGGCTACAACGTGTAGATGAAGCACTAACAGGAGGCTTTAAAATTTTCATTCTAGTGTCCTTCGTTTGGGAGAAAAATGCAAAGGTACAATACAGCTTTTCCTTGCCGATATCTCTCTTTTGCAAAGAGATAGGCATTGGAAAATTCAGGGCTATAACGTGTAGATGAAGCACTAATAGGAGGCTTTAAAATTTTCATTCTAGTGTCCTTCGTTTGGGAGAAAAATGCAAAGGTACAATACAGCTTTTCCTTGCCGATATCTCTCTTTTGCAAAGAGATAGGCATTGGAAAATTCAGGGCTATAACGTGTAGATGAAGCACTAACAGGAGGCTTTAAAATTTTCATTCTAGTGTCTTTCGTTTTGGAGAAAAATGCAAAGGTACAATACAGCTTTTCCTTGCCGATATCTCTCTTTTGCAAAGAGCTAGGCATTGGAAAATTCAGGGCTATAACGTGTAGATGAAGCACTAACAGTAGGCTTTAAAATTTTCATTCTAGTGTCCTTCGTTTGGGAGAAAAATGCAAAGGTACAATACAGCTTTTCCTTGCCGATATCTCTCTTTTGCAAAGAGCTAGGCATTGGAAAATTCAGGGCTATAATGTGTAGATGAAGCACTAACAGGAGGCTTTAAAATTTTCATTCTAGTGTCTTTCGTTTGGGAGAAAAATGCAAAGGTACAATACAGCTTTTCCTTGCCAATATCTCTCTTTTGCAAAGAGCTAGGCATTGGAAAATGCAGGGCTATAACGTGTAGATGAAGCACTAACAGGAGGCTTTACAATTTTCATTCTAGTGTCTTTCGTTTGGGAGAAAAATGAAAAGGTACAATGCTGCTTTTCCTTGCCGATATCTCTCTTTTGCAAAGAGCTAGGCATTGGAAAATTCAGGGCTATACCGTGTAGATGAAGCACTAACAGGAGGCTTTAAAATTTTCATTCTAGTGTCTTTCGTTTGGGAGAAAAATGCAAAGGTACAATACAGCATTTCCTTGCCGATATCTCTCTTTTGCAAAGAGATAGGCATTGGAAAATTCAGGGCTATAACGTGTAGATGAAGCACTAACAGGAGGCTTTAAAATGTTCATTCTAGTGTCTTTCGTTTGGGAGAAAAATGCAAAGGTACAATACAGCTTTTCCTTGCCGATATCTCTCTTTTGCAAAGAGATAGGCATTGGAAAATTCAGGGCTATAACGTGTAGATGAAGCACTAACAGGAGGCTTTAAAATTTTCATTCTAGTGTCCTTCGTTTGGGAGAAAAATGCAAAGGTTCAATACAGCTTTTCCTTGCCGATATCTCTCTTTTGCAAAGAGATAGGCATTGGAAAATTCAGGGCTATAACGTGTAGATGAAGCACTAACAGGAGGCTTTAAAATTTTCATTCTAGTGTCTTTCGTTTGGGAGAAAAATGCAAAGGTACAATATAGCTTTTCCTTGCCGATATCTCTCTTTTGCAAAGAGCTAGGCATTGGAAAATTCAGGGCTATAACGTGTAGATGAAGCACTAACAGTAGGCTTTAAAATTTTCATTCTAGTGTCCTTCGTTTGGGAGAAAAATGCAAAGGTACAATACAGCTTTTCCTTGCCAATATCTCTCTTTTGCAAAGAGCTAGGCATTGGAAAATTCAGGGCTATAACGTGTAGATGAAGCACTAACAGGAGGCTTTATAATTTTCATTCTAGTGTCTTTCGTTTGGGAGAAAAATGCAAAGGTACAATACAGTTTTTTACTTGCCGATATCTCTCTTTTGCAAAGAGATAGGCATTGGAAAATTCAGGGCTATAACGTGTAGATGAAGCACTAACAGGAGGCTTTAAAATTTTAATTCTAGTGTCTTTCGTTTGGGAGAAAAATGCAAAGGTACAATACAGCTTTTCCTTGCCGATATCTCTCTTTTGCAAAGAGATAGGCATTGGAAAATTCAGGGCTATAACGTGTAGATGAAGCACTAACAGGAGGCTTTAAAATTTTCATTCTAGTGTCCTTCGTTTGGGAGAAAAATGCAAAGGTACAATACAGCTTTTCCTTGCCGATATCTCTCTTTTGCAAAGAGATAGGCATTGGAAAATTCAGGGCTATAACGTGTAGATGAAGCACTAACAGGAGGCTTTAAAATTTTCATTCTAGTGTCTTTCGTTTGGGAGAAAAATGCAAAGTTACAATACAGCTTTTCCTTGCCGATATCTCTCTTTTGCAAAGAGATAGGCATTGGAAAATTCAGGACTATAACGTGTAGATGAAGCACTAACAGGAGGCTTTAAATTTTTCATTCTAGTGTCCTTCGTTTGGGAGAAAAATGCAAAGGTACAAGACAGCTTTTCCTTGCCAATATCTCTCTTTTGCAAAGAGCTGCGCATTGGAAAATTCAGGGCTATGTCGTGTAGATGATGGCCTAACAGGAGGCTTTAAAATGTTCTTTCTAGTGTCCTTCGTTTGGGAGAAAAATGCAATGGTACAAGACAGCTTTTCCTTGCTAATATCTCTCTTTTGCAAAGAGCTGCGCATTGGAAAATTCAGGGCTATGTCGTGTAGATGATGGCCTAACAGGAGGCTTTAAAATTTTCTTTCTAGTGTCCTTCGTTTGGGAGAAAAATGCAATGGTACAAGACAGCTTTTCCTTGCCAATATCTCTCTTTTGCAAAGAGCTGCGCATTGGAAAATTCAGGGCTATGTCGTGTAGATGATGGCCTAAAAGGAGGCTTTAAAATTTTCTTTCTAGTGTCCTTCGTTTGGGAGAAAAATGCAATGGTACAAGACAGCTTTTCCTTGCCAATATCTCTCTTTTGCAAAGAGCTGCGCATTGGAAAATTCAGGGCTATGTCGTGTAGATGATGGCCTAACAGGAGGCTTTAAAATTTTCTTTCTAGTGTCCTTCGTTTGGGAGAAAAATGCAAAGGTACAAGACAGCTTTTCCTTGCCAATATCTCTATTTTGCAAAGAGCTACGCATTGGAAAATTCAGGGCTATGTCGTGTAGATGATGGCCTAACAGGAGGCTTTAAAATTTTCTTTCTAGTGACCTTCGTTTGGGAGAAAAATGCAAAGGTACAAGACAGCTTTTCCTTGCCAATATCTCTCTTTTGCAAAGAGCTGCGCATTGGAAAATTCAGGGCTATGTCGTGTAGATGATGGCCTAACAGGAGGCTTTAAAATTTTCTTTCTAGTGTCCTTCGTTTGGGAGAAAAATGCAAAGGTACAAGACAGCTTTTCCTTGCCAATATCTCTCTTTTGCAAAGAGCTACGCATTGGAAAATTCAGGGCTATGTCGTGTAGATGATGGCCTAACAGGAGGCTTTAAAATTTTCTTTCTAGTGTCCTTCGTTTGGGAGAAAAATGCAATGGTACAAGACAGCTTTTCTTTGCCAATATCTCTCTTTTGCAAAGAGCTGCGCATTGGAAAATTCAGGGCTATGTCGTGTAGATGATGGCCTAACAGGAGGCTTTAAAATTTTCTTTCTAGTGTCCTTCGTTTGGGAGAAAAATGCAAAGGTACAAGACAGCTTTTCCTTGCCAATATCTCTCTTTTGCAAAGAGCTACGGATTGGAAAATTCAGGGCTATGTCGTGTAGATGATGGCCTAACAGGAGGCTTTAAAATTTTCTTTCTAGTGTCCTTCGTTTGGGAGAAAAATGCAAAGGTACAAGACAGCTTTTCCTTGCCAATATCTCTCTTTTGCAAAGAGCTACGCATTGGAAAATTCAGGGCTATGTCGTGTAGATGATGGCCTAACAGGAGGCTTTAAAATTTTCTTTCTAGTGTCCTTCGTTTGGGAGAAAAATGCAATGGTACAAGACAGCTTTTCCTTGCCAATATCTCTCTTTTGCAAAGAGCTGCGCATTGGAAAATTCAGGGCTATGTCGTGTAGATGATGGCCTAACAGGAGGCTTTAAAATTTTCTTTCTAGTGTCCTTCGTTTGGGAGAAAAATGCAAAGGTACAAGACAGCTTTTCCTTGCCAATATCTCTCTTTTGCAAAGAGCTGCGCATTGGAAAATTCAGGGCTATGTCGTGTAGATGATGGCCTAACAGGAGGCTTTAAAATTTTCTTTCTAGTGTCCTTCGTTTGGGAGAAAAATGCAAAGGTACAAGACAGCTTTTCCTTGCCAATATCTCTCTTATGCAAAGAGCTACGCATTGGAAAATTCAGGGCTATGTCGTGTAGATGATGGCCTAACAGGAGGCTTTAAAATTTTCTTTCTAGTGTCCTTCGTTTGTGAGAAAAATGCAAAGGTACAAGACAGCTTTTCCTTGCCAATATCTCTCTTTTGCAAAGAGCTGCGCATTAGAAAATTCAGGGCTATGTCGTGTAGATGATGGCCTAACAGGAGGCTTTAAAATGTTCTTTCTAGTGTCCTTCGTTTGGGAGAAAAATGCAATGGTACAAGACAGCTTTTCCTTGCCAATATCTCTCTTTTGCAAAGAGCTGCGCATTGGAAAATTCAGGGCTATGTCGTGTAGATGATGGCCTAACAGGAGGCTTTAAAATTTTCTTTCTAGTGTCCTTCGTTTGGGAGAAAAATGCAAAGGTACAAGACAGCTTTTCCTTGCCAATATCTCTCTTTTGCAAAGAGCTACGCATTGGAAAATTCAGGGCTATGTCGTGTAGATGATGGCCTAACAGGAGGCTTTAAAATTTTCTTTCTAGTTTCCTTCGTTTGGGAGAAAAATGCAATGGTACAAGACAGCTTTTCCTTGCCAAGAGCTGCGCATTGGAAAATTCAGGGCTATGTCGTGTAGATGATGGCCTAACAGGAGGCTTTAAAATTTTCTTTCTAGTGACCTTCGTTTGGGAGAAAAATGCAAAGGTACAAGACAGCTTTTCCTTGCCAATATCTCTCTTTTGCAAAGAGCTGCGCATTGGAAAATTCAGGGCTATGTCGTGTAGATGATGGCCTAACAGGAGGCTTTAAAATGTTCTTTCTAGTGTCCTTCGTTTGGGAGAAAAATGCAATGGTACAAGACAGCTTTTCCTTGCCAATATCTCTCTTTTGCAAAGAGCTGCGCATTGGAAAATTCAGGGCTATGTCGTGTAGATGATGGCCTAACAGGAGGCTTTAAAATTTTCTTTCTAGTGTCCTTCATTTGGGAGAAAAATGCAAAGGTACAAGACAGCTTTTCCTTGCCAATATCTCTCTTTTGCAAAGAGCTACTCATTGGAAAATTCAGGGCTATGTCGTGTAGATGATGGCCTAACAGGAGGCTTTAAAATTTTCTTTCTAGTGCCCTTCGTTTGGGAGAAAAATGCAAAGGTACAAGACAGCTTTTCCTTGCCAATATCTCTCTTTTGCAAAGAGCTAGGCATTGGAAAATTCAGGGCTATAATGTGTAGATGAAGCACTAACAGGAGGCTTTAAAATTTTCATTCTAGTGTCCTTCGTTTGGGAGAAAAATGCAAAGGTACAATACAGCTTTTCCTTGCCGATATCTCTCTTTTACAAAGAGATAGGCATTGGAAAATTCAGGGCTATAACGTGTAGATGAAGCACTAATAGGAGGCTTTAAAATTTTCTTTCTAGTGTCCTTCGTTTGGGAGAAAAATGCAAAGGTTCAATACAGCTTTTCCTTGCCGATATCTCTCTTTTGCAAAGAGCTAGGCATTGGAAAATTCAGGGCTATAACGTGTAGATGAAGCACTAACAAGAGGCTTTAAAATTTTCATTCTAGTGTCTTTCGTTTGGGAGAAAAATGCAAAGGTACAATACAGTTTTTCCTTGCCGATATCTCTCTTTTGCAAAGAGCTGCGCATTGGAAAATTCAGGGCTATGTCGTGTAGATGATGGCCTAACAGGAGGCTTTAAAATGTTCTTTCTAGTGTCCTTCGTTTGGGAGAAAAATGCAATGGTACAAGACAGCTTTTCCTTGCCAATATCTCTCTTTTGCAAAGAGCTGCGCATTGGAAAATTCAGGGCTATGTCGTGTAGATGATGGCCTAACAGGAGGCTTTAAAATTTTCTTTCTAGTGTCCTTCGTTTGGGAGAAAAATGCAAAGGTACAAGACAGCTTTTCCTTGCCAATATCTCTCTTTTGCAAAGAGCTACGCATTGGAAAATTCAGGGCTATGTCTTGTAGATGATGGCCTAACAGGAGGCTTTAAAATTTTCTTTCTAGTGTCCTTCGTTTGGGAGAAAAATGCAATGGTACAAGACAGCTTTTCCTTGCCAAGAGCTGCGCATTGGAAAATTCAGGGCTATGTCGTGTAGATGATGGCCTAACAGGAGGCTTTAAAATTTTCTTTCTAGTGTCCTTCGTTTGGGAGAAAAATGCAAAGGTACAAGACAGCTTTTCCTTGCCAATATCTCTCTTTTGCAAAGAGCTGCGCATTGGAAAATTCAGGGCTATGTCGTGTAGATGATGGCCTAACAGGAGGCTTTAAAATTTTCTTTCTAGTGACCTTCGTTTGGGAGAAAAATGCAAAGGTACAAGACAGCTTTTCCTTGCCAATATCTCTCTTTTGCAAAGAGCTGCGCATTGGAAAATTCAGGGCTATGTCGTGTAGATGATGGCCTAACAGGAGGCTTTAAAATGTTCTTTCTAGTGTCCTTCGTTTGGGAGAAAAATGCAATGGTACAAGACAGCTTTTCCTTGCCAATATCTCTCTTTTGCAAAGAGCTGCGCATTGGAAAATTCAGGGCTATGTCGTGTAGATGATGGCCTAACAGGAGGCTTTAAAATTTTCTTTCTAGTGTCCTTCGTTTGGGAGAAAAATGCAAAGGTACAAGACAGCTTTTCCTTGCCAATATCTCTCTTTTGCAAAGAGCTACTCATTGGAAAATTCAGGGCTATGTCGTGTAGATGATGGCCTAACAGGAGGCTTTAAAATTTTCTTTCTAGTGCCCTTCGTTTGGGAGAAAAATGCAAAGGTACAAGACAGCTTTTCCTTGCCAATATCTCTCTTTTGCAAAGAGCTGCGCATTAAAAAATTCAGGGCTATGTCGTGTAGATGATGGCCTAACAGGAGGCTTTAAAATTTTCTTTCTAGTGCCCTTCGTTTGGGAGAAAAATGCAATGGTACAAGACAGCTTTTCCTTGCCAATATCTCTCTTTTGCAAAGAGCTGCGCATTGGAAAATTCAGGGCTATGTCGTGTAGATGATGGCCTAACAGGAGGCTTTAAAATTTTCTTTCTAGTGTCCTTCGTTTGGGAGAAAAATGCAAAGGTACAAGACAGCTTTTCCTTGCCAATATCTCTCTTTTGCAAAGAGCTACGCATTGGAAAATTCAGGGCTATGTCGTGTAGATGATGGCCTAACAGGAGGCTTTAAAATTTTCTTTCTAGTGACCTTCGTTTGGGAGAAAAATGCAAAGGAACAAGACAGCTTTTCCTTGCCAATATCTCTCTTTTGCAAAGAGCTGCGCATTGGAAAATTCAGGGCTATGTCGTGTAGATGATGGCCTAACAGGAGGCTTTAAAATTTTCTTTCTAGTGTCCTTCGTTTGGGAGAAAAATGCAATGGTACAAGACAGCTTTTCCTTGCGAATATCTCTCTTTTGCAAAGAGCTGCGTATTGGAAAATTCAGGGCTATGTCGTGTAGATGATGGCCTAACAGGAGGCTTTAAAATTTTCTTTCTAGTGTCCTTCGTTTGGGAGAAAAATGCAAAGGTACAAGACAGCTTTTCCTTGCCAATATCTCTCTTTTGCAAAGAGCTACGCATTGGAAAATTCAGGGCTATGTCGTGTAGATGATGGCCTAACAGGAGGCTTTAAAATTTTCTTTCTAGTGACCTTCGTTTGGGAGAAAAATGCAATGGTACAAGACAGCTTTTCCTTGCCAATATCTCTCTTTTGCAAAGAGCTGCGCATTGGAAAATTCAGGGCTATGTCGTGTAGATGATGGCCTAACAGGAGGCTTTAAAATTTTCTTTCTAGTGTCCTTCGTTTGGGAGAAAAATGCAAAGGTACAAGACAGCTTTTCCTTGCCAATATCTCTCTTTTGCAAAGAGCTACGCATTGGAAAATTCAGGGCTATGTCGTGTAGATGATGGCCTAACAGGAGGCTTTAAAATTTTCTTTCTAGTGACCTTCGTTTGGGAGAAAAATGCAAAGGTACAAGACAGCTTTTCCTTGCCAATATCTCTCTTTTGCAAAGAGCTGCGCATTGTAAAATTCAGGGCTATGTCGTGTAGATGATGGCCTAACAGGAGGCTTTAAAATGTTCTTTCTAGTGTCCTTCGTTTGGGAGAAAAATGCAATGGTACAAGACAGCTTTTCCTTGCCAATATCTCTCTTTTGCAAAGAGCTGCGCATTGGAAAATTCAGGGCTATGTCGTGTAGATGATGGCCTAACAGGAGGCTTTAAAATTTTCTTTCTAGTGACCTTCGTTTGGGAGAAAAATGCAAAGGTACAAGACAGCTTTTCCTTGCCAATATCTCTCTTTTGCAAAGAGCTGCGCATTGTAAAATTCAGGGCTATGTCGTGTAGATGATGGCCTAACAGGAGGCTTTAAAATGTTCTTTCTAGTGTCCTTCGTTTGGGAGAAAAATGCAATGGTACAAGACAGCTTTTCCTTGCCAATATCTCTCTTTTGCAAAGAGCTGCGCTTTGGAAAATTCAGGGCTATGTCGTGTAGATGATGGCCTAACAGGAGGCTTTAAAATTTTCTTTCTAGTGCCCTTCGTTTGGGAGAAAAATGCAATGGTACAAGACAGCTTTTCCTTGCCAATATCTCTCTTTTGCAAAGAGCTGCGCATTGGAAAATTCAGGGCTATGTCGTGTAGATGATGGCCTAACAGGAGGCTTTAAAATTTTCTTTCTAGTGTCCTTCGTTTGGGAGAAAAATGCAAAGGTACAAGACAGCTTTTCCTTGCCAATATCTCTCTTTTGCAAAGAGCTACGCATTGGAAAATTCAGGGCTATGTCGTGTAGATGATGGCCTAACAGGAGGCTTTAAAATTTTCTTTCTAGTGACCTTCGTTTGGGAGAAAAATGCAAAGGTACAAGACAGCTTTTCCTTGCCAATATCTCTCTTTTGCAAAGAGCTGCGCATTGGAAAATTCAGGGCTATGTCGTGTAGATGATGGCCTAACAGGAGGCTTTAAAATTTTCTTTCTAGTGACCTTCGTTTGGGAGAAAAATGCAAAGGTACAAGACAGCTTTTCCTTGCCAATATTTCTCTTTTGCAAAGAGATGCGCATTGGAAAATTCAGGGCTATGTCGTGTAGATGATGGCCTAACAGGAGGCTTTAAAATTTTCTTTCTAGTGACCTTCGTTTGGGAGAAAAATGCAAAGGTACAAGACAGCTTTTCCTTGCCAATATCTCTCTTTTGCAAAGAGCTGCGCATTGGAAAATTCAGGGCTATGTCGTGTAGATGATGGCCTAACAGGAGGCTTTAAAATTTTCTTTCTAGTGCCCTTCGTTTGGGAGAAAAATGCAATGGTACAAGACAGCTTTTCCTTGCCAATATCTCTCTTTTGCAAAGAGCTGCGCATTGGAAAATTCAGGGCTATGTCGTGTAGACGATGGCCTAAAAGGAGGCTTTAAAATTTTCTTTCTAGTGTCCTTCGTTTGGGAGAAAAATGCAAAGGTACAAGACAGCTTTTCCTTGCCAATATCTCTTTTGCAAAGAGCTACGCATTGGAAAATTCAGGGCTATGTCGTGTAGATGATGGCCTAACAGGAGGCTTTAAAATTTTCTTTCTAGTGTCCTTCGTTTGGGAGAAAAATGCAAAGGTACAAGACAGCTTTTCCTTGCCAATATCTCTCTTTTGCAAAGAGCTACGCATTGGAAAATTCAGGGCTATGTCGTGTAGATGATGGCCTAACAGGAGGCTTTAAAATTTTCTTTCTAGTGACCTTCGTTTGGGAGAAAAATGCAATGGTACAAGACAGCTTTTCCTTGCCAATATCTCTCTTTTGCAAAGAGCTGCGCATTGGAAAATTCAGGGCTATGTCGTGTAGATGATGGCCTAACAGGAGGCTTTAAAATGTTCTTTCTAGTGTCCTTCGTTTGGGAGAAAAATGCAATGGTACAAGACAGCTTTTCCTTGCCAATATCTCTCTTTTGCAAAGAGCTGCGCATTGGAAAATTCAGGGCTATGTCGTGTAGATGATGGCCTAACAGGAGGCTTTAAAATTTTCTTTCTAGTGTCCTTCGTTTGGGAGAAAAATGCAATGGTACAAGACAGCTTTTCCTTGCCAATATCTCTCTTTTGCAAAGAGCTGCGCATTGGAAAATTCAGGGCTATGTCGTGTAGATGATGGCCTAACAGGAGGCTTTAAAATTTTCTTTCTAGTGTCCTTCGTTTGGGAGAAAAATGCAAAGGTACAAGACAGCTTTTCCTTGCCAATATCTCTCTTTTGCAAAGAGCTACGCATTGGAAAATTCAGGGCTATGTCGTGTAGATGATGGCCTAACAGGAGGCTTTAAAATTTTCTTTCTAGTGTCCTTCGTTTGGGAGAAAAATGCAAAGGTACAAGACAGCTTTTCCTTGCCAATATCTCTCTTTTGCAAAGAGCTACGCATTGGAAAATTCAGGGCTATGTCGTGTAGATGATGGCCTAACAGGAGGCTTTAAAATTTTCTTTCTAGTGACCTTCGTTTGGGAGAAAAATGCAAAGGTACAAGACAGCTTTTCCTTGCCAATATCTCTCTTTTGCAAAGAGCTGCGCATTGGAAAATTCAGGGCTATGTCGTGTAGATGATGGCCTAACAGGAGGCTTTAAAATGTTCTTTCTAGTGTCCTTCGTTTGGGAGAAAAATGCAATGGTACAAGACAGCTTTTCCTTGCCAATATCTCTCTTTTGCAAAGAGCTGCGCATTGGAAAATTCAGGGCTATGTCGTGTAGATGATGGCCTAACAGGAGGCTTTAAAATTTTCTTTCTAGTGTCCTTCGTTTGGGAGAAAAATGCAAAGGTACAAGACAGCTTTTCCTTGCCAATATCTCTCTTTTGCAAAGAGCTACTCATTGGAAAATTCAGGGCTATGTCGTGTAGATGATGGCCTAACAGGAGGCTTTAAAATTTTCTTTCTAGTGCCCTTCGTTTGGGAGAAAAATGCAAAGGTACAAGACAGCTTTTCCTTGCCAATATCTCTCTTTTGCAAAGAGCTGCGCATTAAAAAATTCAGGGCTATGTCGTGTAGATGATGGCCTAACAGGAGGCTTTAAAATTTTCTTTCTAGTGCCCTTCGTTTGGGAGAAAAATGCAATGGTACAAGACAGCTTTTCCTTGCCAATATCTCTCTTTTGCAAAGAGCTACGCATTGGAAAATTCAGGGCTATGTCGTGTAGATGATGGCCTAACAGGAGGCTTTAAAATTTTCTTTCTAGTGACCTTCGTTTGGGAGAAAAATGCAAAGGAACAAGACAGCTTTTCCTTGCCAATATCTCTCTTTTGCAAAGAGCTGCGCATTGGAAAATTCAGGGCTATGTCGTGTAGATGATGGCCTAACAGGAGGCTTTAAAATTTTCTTTCTAGTGTCCTTCGTTTGGGAGAAAAATGCAATGGTACAAGACAGCTTTTCCTTGCGAATATCTCTCTTTTGCAAAGAGCTGCGTATTGGAAAATTCAGGGCTATGTCGTGTAGATGATGGCCTAACAGGAGGCTTTAAAATTTTCTTTCTAGTGTCCTTCGTTTGGGAGAAAAATGCAAAGGTACAAGACAGCTTTTCCTTGCCAATATCTCTCTTTTGCAAAGAGCTACGCATTGGAAAATTCAGGGCTATGTCGTGTAGATGATGGCCTAACAGGAGGCTTTAAAATTTTCTTTCTAGTGACCTTCGTTTGGGAGAAAAATGCAATGGTACAAGACAGCTTTTCCTTGCCAATATCTCTCTTTTGCAAAGAGCTGCGCATTGGAAAATTCAGGGCTATGTCGTGTAGATGATGGCCTAACAGGAGGCTTTAAAATTTTCTTTCTAGTGTCCTTCGTTTGGGAGAAAAATGCAAAGGTACAAGACAGCTTTTCCTTGCCAATATCTCTCTTTTGCAAAGAGCTACGCATTGGAAAATTCAGGGCTATGTCGTGTAGATGATGGCCTAACAGGAGGCTTTAAAATTTTCTTTCTAGTGACCTTCGTTTGGGAGAAAAATGCAAAGGTACAAGACAGCTTTTCCTTGCCAATATCTCTCTTTTGCAAAGAGCTGCGCATTGTAAAATTCAGGGCTATGTCGTGTAGATGATGGCCTAACAGGAGGCTTTAAAATGTTCTTTCTAGTGTCCTTCGTTTGGGAGAAAAATGCAATGGTACAAGACAGCTTTTCCTTGCCAATATCTCTCTTTTGCAAAGAGCTGCGCATTGGAAAATTCAGGGCTATGTCGTGTAGATGATGGCCTAACAGGAGGCTTTAAAATTTTCTTTCTAGTGACCTTCGTTTGGGAGAAAAATGCAAAGGTACAAGACAGCTTTTCCTTGCCAATATCTCTCTTTTGCAAAGAGCTGCGCATTGTAAAATTCAGGGCTATGTCGTGTAGATGATGGCCTAACAGGAGGCTTTAAAATGTTCTTTCTAGTGTCCTTCGTTTGGGAGAAAAATGCAATGGTACAAGACAGCTTTTCCTTGCCAATATCTCTCTTTTGCAAAGAGCTGCGCTTTGGAAAATTCAGGGCTATGTCGTGTAGATGATGGCCTAACAGGAGGCTTTAAAATTTTCTTTCTAGTGCCCTTCGTTTGGGAGAAAAATGCAATGGTACAAGACAGCTTTTCCTTGCCAATATCTCTCTTTTGCAAAGAGCTGCGCATTGGAAAATTCAGGGCTATGTCGTGTAGATGATGGCCTAACAGGAGGCTTTAAAATTTTCTTTCTAGTGTCCTTCGTTTGGGAGAAAAATGCAAAGGTACAAGACAGCTTTTCCTTGCCAATATCTCTCTTTTGCAAAGAGCTACGCATTGGAAAATTCAGGGCTATGTCGTGTAGATGATGGCCTAACAGGAGGCTTTAAAATTTTCTTTCTAGTGACCTTCGTTTGGGAGAAAAATGCAAAGGTACAAGACAGCTTTTCCTTGCCAATATCTCTCTTTTGCAAAGAGCTGCGCATTGGAAAATTCAGGGCTATGTCGTGTAGATGATGGCCTAACAGGAGGCTTTAAAATTTTCTTTCTAGTGACCTTCGTTTGGGAGAAAAATGCAATGGTACAAGACAGCTTTTCCTTGCCAATATCTCTCTTTTGCAAAGAGCTGCGCATTGGAAAATTCAGGGCTATGTCGTGTAGATGATGGCCTAACAGGAGGCTTTAAAATTTTCTTTCTAGTGTCCTTCGTTTGGGAGAAAAATGCAAAGGTACAAGACAGCTTTTCCTTGCCAATATCTCTCTTTTGCAAAGAGCTACGCATTGGAAAATTCAGGGCTATGTCGTGTAGATGATGGCCTAACAGGAGGCTTTAAAATTTTCTTTCTAGTGACCTTCGTTTGGGAGAAAAATGCAAAGGTACAAGACAGCTTTTCCTTGCCAATATCTCTCTTTTGCAAAGAGCTGCGCATTGTAAAATTCAGGGCTATGTCGTGTAGATGATGGCCTAACAGGAGGCTTTAAAATGTTCTTTCTAGTGTCCTTCGTTTGGGAGAAAAATGCAATGGTACAAGACAGCTTTTCCTTGCCAATATCTCTCTTTTGCAAAGAGCTGCGCATTGGAAAATTCAGGGCTATGTCGTGTAGATGATGGCCTAACAGGAGGCTTTAAAATTTTCTTTCTAGTGACCTTCGTTTGGGAGAAAAATGCAAAGGTACAAGACAGCTTTTCCTTGCCAATATCTCTCTTTTGCAAAGAGCTGCGCATTGTAAAATTCAGGGCTATGTCGTGTAGATGATGGCCTAACAGGAGGCTTTAAAATGTTCTTTCTAGTGTCCTTCGTTTGGGAGAAAAATGCAATGGTACAAGACAGCTTTTCCTTGCCAATATCTCTCTTTTGCAAAGAGCTGCGCTTTGGAAAATTCAGGGCTATGTCGTGTAGATGATGGCCTAACAGGAGGCTTTAAAATTTTCTTTCTAGTGCCCTTCGTTTGGGAGAAAAATGCAATGGTACAAGACAGCTTTTCCTTGCCAATATCTCTCTTTTGCAAAGAGCTGCGCATTGGAAAATTCAGGGCTATGTCGTGTAGATGATGGCCTAACAGGAGGCTTTAAAATTTTCTTTCTAGTGTCCTTCGTTTGGGAGAAAAATGCAAAGGTACAAGACAGCTTTTCCTTGCCAATATCTCTCTTTTGCAAAGAGCTACGCATTGGAAAATTCAGGGCTATGTCGTGTAGATGATGGCCTAACAGGAGGCTTTAAAATTTTCTTTCTAGTGACCTTCGTTTGGGAGAAAAATGCAAAGGTACAAGACAGCTTTTCCTTGCCAATATCTCTCTTTTGCAAAGAGCTGCGCATTGGAAAATTCAGGGCTATGTCGTGTAGATGATGGCCTAACAGGAGGCTTTAAAATTTTCTTTCTAGTGACCTTCGTTTGGGAGAAAAATGCAAAGGTACAAGACAGCTTTTCCTTGCCAATATTTCTCTTTTGCAAAGAGATGCGCATTGGAAAATTCAGGGCTATGTCGTGTAGATGATGGCCTAACAGGAGGCTTTAAAATTTTCTTTCTAGTGACCTTCGTTTGGGAGAAAAATGCAAAGGTACAAGACAGCTTTTCCTTGCCAATATCTCTCTTTTGCAAAGAGCTGCGCATTGGAAAATTCAGGGCTATGTCGTGTAGATGATGGCCTAACAGGAGGCTTTAAAATTTTCTTTCTAGTGCCCTTCGTTTGGGAGAAAAATGCAATGGTACAAGACAGCTTTTCCTTGCCAATATCTCTCTTTTGCAAAGAGCTGCGCATTGGAAAATTCAGGGCTATGTCGTGTAGACGATGGCCTAAAAGGAGGCTTTAAAATTTTCTTTCTAGTGTCCTTCGTTTGGGAGAAAAATGCAAAGGTACAAGACAGCTTTTCCTTGCCAATATCTCTCTTTTGCAAAGAGCTACGCATTGGAAAATTCAGGGCTATGTCGTGTAGATGATGGCCTAACAGGAGGCTTTAAAATTTTCTTTCTAGTGTCCTTCGTTTGGGAGAAAAATGCAAAGGTACAAGACAGCTTTTCCTTGCCAATATCTCTCTTTTGCAAAGAGCTACGCATTGGAAAATTCAGGGCTATGTCGTGTAGATGATGGCCTAACAGGAGGCATTAAAATTTTCTTTCTAGTGACCTTCGTTTGGGAGAAAAATGCAATGGTACAAGACAGCTTTTCCTTGCCAATATCTCTCTTTTGCAAAGAGCTGCGCATTGGAAAATTCAGGGCTATGTCGTGTAGATGATGGCCTAACAGGAGGCTTTAAAATTTTCTTTCTAGTGTCCTTCGTTTGGGAGAAAAATGCAAAGGTACAAGACAGCTTTTCCTTGCCAATATCTCTCTTTTGCAAAGAGCTACGCATTGGAAAATTCAGGGCTATGTCGTGTAGATGATGGCCTAACAGGAGGCTTTAAAATTTTCTTTCTAGTGACCTTCGTTTGGGAGAAAAATGCAAAGGTACAAGACAGCTTTTCCTTGCCAATATCTCTCTTTTGCAAAGAGCTGCGCATTGTAAAATTCAGGGCTATGTCGTGTAGATGATGGCCTAACAGGAGGCTTTAAAATGTTCTTTCTAGTGTCCTTCGTTTGGGAGAAAAATGCAATGGTACAAGACAGCTTTTCCTTGCCAATATCTCTCTTTTGCAAAGAGCTGCGCATTGGAAAATTCAGGGCTATGTCGTGTAGATGATGGCCTAACAGGAGGCTTTAAAATTTTCTTTCTAGTGACCTTCGTTTGGGAGAAAAATGCAAAGGTACAAGACAGCTTTTCCTTGCCAATATCTCTCTTTTGCAAAGAGCTGCGTATTGGAAAATTCAGGGCTATGTCGTGTAGATGATGGCCTAACAGGAGGCTTTAAAATTTTCTTTCTAGTGACCTTCGTTTGGGAGAAAAATGTAAAGGTACAAGACAGCTTTTCCTTGCCAATATCTCTCTTTTGCAAAGAGCTGCGCATTGGAAAATTCAGGGCTATGTCGTGTAGATGATGGCCTAACAGGAGGCTTTAAAATTTTCTTTCTAGTGACCTTCGTTTGGGAGAAAAATGCAAAGGTACAAGACAGCTTTTCCTTGCCAATATCTCTCTTTTGCAAAGAGATGCGCATTGGAAAATTCAGGGCTATGTCGTTGTAGATGATGGCCTAACAGGAGGCTTTAAAATTTTCTTTCTAGTGACCTTCGTTTGGGAGAAAAATGCAAAGGTACAAGACAGCTTTTCCTTGCCAATATCTCTCTTTTGCAAAGAGCTGCGCATTGGAAAATTCAGGGCTATGTCGTGTAGATGATGGCCTAACAGGAGGCTTTAAAATTTTCTTTCTAGTGACCTTCGTTTGGGAGAAAAATGCAATGGTACAAGACAGCTTTTCCTTGCCAATATCTCTCTTTTGCAAAGAGCTGCGCATTGGAAAATTCAGGGCTATGTCGTGTAGATGATGGCCTAAAAGGAGGCTTTAAAATTTTCTTTCTAGTGTCCTTCGTTTGGGAGAAAAATGCAAAGGTACAAGACAGCTTTTCCTTGCCAATATCTCTCTTTTGCAAAGAGCTACGCATTGGAAAATTCAGGGCTATGTCGTGTAGATGATGGCCTAACAGGAGGCTTTAAAATTTTCTTTCTAGTGTCCTTCGTTTGGGAGAAAAATGCAAAGGTACAAGACAGCTTTTCCTTGCCAATATCTCTCTTTTGCAAAGAGCTACGCATTGGAAAATTCAGGGCTATGTCGTGTAGATGATGGCCTAACAGGAGGCTTTAAAATTTTCTTTCTAGTGACCTTCGTTTGGGAGAAAAATGCAAAGGTACAAGACAGCTTTTCCTTGCCAATATCTCTCTTTTGCAAAGAGCTGCGCATTGGAAAATTCAGGGCTATGTCGTGTAGATGATGGCCTAACAGGAGGCTTTAAAATGTTCTTTCTAGTGTCCTTCGTTTGGGAGAAAAATGCAATGGTACAAGACAGCTTTTCCTTGCCAATATCTCTCTTTTGCAAAGAGCTGCGCATTGGAAAATTCAGGGCTATGTCGTGTAGATGATGGCCTAACAGGAGGCTTTAAAATTTTCTTTCTAGTGTCCTTCGTTTGGGAGAAAAATGCAAAGGTACAAGACAGCTTTTCCTTGCCAATATCTCTCTTTTGCAAAGAGCTACTCATTGGAAAATTCAGGGCTATGTCGTGTAGATGATGGCCTAACAGGAGGCTTTAAAATTTTCTTTCTAGTGCCCTTCGTTTGGGAGAAAAATGCAAAGGTACAAGACAGCTTTTCCTTGCCAATATCTCTCTTTTGCAAAGAGCTGCGCATTAAAAAATTCAGGGCTATGTCGTGTAGATGATGGCCTAACAGGAGGCTTTAAAATTTTCTTTCTAGTGCCCTTCGTTTGGGAGAAAAATGCAATGGTACAAGACAGCTTTTCCTTGCCAATATCTCTCTTTTGCAAAGAGCTGCGCATTGGAAAATTCAGGGCTATGTCGTGTAGATGATGGCCTAACAGGAGGCTTTAAAATTTTCTTTCTAGTGTCCTTCGTTTGGGAGAAAAATGCAAAGGTACAAGACAGCTTTTCCTTGCCAATATCTCTCTTTTGCAAAGAGCTGCGCATTGGAAAATTCAGGGCTATGTCGTGTAGATGATGGCCTAACAGGAGGCTTTAAAATGTTCTTTCTAGTGTCCTTCGTTTGGGAGAAAAATGCAATGGTACAAGACAGCTTTTCCTTGCCAATATCTTTTTTTTGCAAAGAGCTGCGCATTGGAAAATTTAGGGCTATGTCGTGTAGATGATGGCCTAACAGGAGGCTTTAAAATTTTCTTTCTAGTGTCCTTCGTTTGGGAGAAAAATGCAATGGTACAAGACAGCTTTTCCTTGCCAATATCTCTCTTTTGCAAAGAGCTGCGCATTGGAAAATTCAGGGCTATGTCGTGTAGATGATGGCCTAACAGGAGGCTTTAAAATTTTCTTTCTAGTGTCCTTCGTTTGGGAGAAAAATGCAAAGGTACAAGACAGCTTTTCCTTGCCAATATCTCTCTTTTGCAAAGAGCTGCGCATTGGAAAATTCAGGGCTATGTCGTGTAGATGATGGCCTAACAGGAGGCTTTAAAATGTTCTTTCTAGTGTCCTTCGTTTGGGAGAAAAATGCAATGGTACAAGACAGCTTTTCCTTGCCAATATCTTTTTTTTGCAAAGAGCTGCGCATTGGAAAATTTAGGGCTATGTCGTGTAGATGATGGCCTAACAGGAGGCTTTAAAATTTTCTTTCTAGTGTCCTTCGTTTGGGAGAAAAATGCAATGGTACAAGACAGCTTTTCCTTGCCAATATCTCTCTTTTGCAAAGAGCTGCGCATTGGAAAATTCAGGGCTATGTCGTGTAGATGATGGCCTAACAGGAGGCTTTAAAATTTTCTTTCTAGTGTCCTTCGTTTGGGAGAAAAATGCAAAGGTACAAGACAGCTTTTCCTTGCCAATATCTCTATTTTGCAAAGAGCTACGCATTGGAAAATTCAGGGCTATGTCGTGTAGATGATGGCCTAACAGGAGTCTTTAAAATTTTCTTTCTAGTGACCTTCGTTTGGGAGAAAAATGCAATGGTACAAGACAGCTTTTCCTTGCCAATATCTCTCTTTTGCAAAGAGCTGCGCATTGGAAAATTCAGGGCTATGTCGTGTAGATGATGGCCTAACAGGAGGCTTTAAAATGTTCTTTCTAGTGTCCTTCGTTTGGGAGAAAAATGCAATGGTACAAGACAGCTTTTCCTTGCCAATATCTCTCTTTTGCAAAGAGCTGCGCATTGGAAAATTCAGGGCTATGTCGTGTAGATGATGGCCTAACAGGAGGCTTTAAAATGTTCTTTCTAGTGTCCTTCGTTTGGGAGAAAAATGCAATGGTACAAGACAGCTTTTCCTTGCCAATATCTCTCTTTTGCAAAGAGCTGCGCATTGGAAAATTCAGGGCTATGTCGTGTAGATGATGGCCTAACAGGAGGCTTTAAAATTTTCTTTCTAGTGTCCTTCATTTGGGAGAAAAATGCAAAGGTACAAGACAGCTTTTCCTTGCCAATATCTCTCTTTTGCAAAGAGCTACGCATTGGAAAATTCAGGGCTATGTCGTGTAGATGATGGCCTAACAGGAGGCTTTAAAATTTTCTTTCTAGTGACCTTCGTTTGGGAGAAAAATGCAATGGTACAAGACAGCTTTTCCTTGCCAATATCTCTCTTTTGCAAAGAGCTGCGCATTGGAAAATTCAGGGCTATGTCGTGTAGATGATGGCCTAAAAGGAGGCTTTAAAATTTTCTTTCTAGTGTCCTTCGTTTGGGAGAAAAATGCAAAGGTACAAGACAGCTTTTCCTTGCCAATATCTCTCTTTTGCAAAGAGCTACGCATTGGAAAATTCAGGGCTATGTCGTGTAGATGATGGCCTAACAGGAGGCTTTAAAATTTTCTTTCTAGTGTCCTTCGTTTGGGAGAAAAATGCAAAGGTACAAGACAGCTTTTCCTTGCCAATATCTCTCTTTTGCAAAGAGCTACGCATTGGAAAATTCAGGGCTATGTCGTGTAGATGATGGCCTAACAGGAGGCTTTAAAATTTTCTTTCTAGTGACCTTCGTTTGGGAGAAAAATGCAAAGGTACAAGACAGCTTTTCCTTGCCAATATCTCTCTTTTGCAAAGAGCTGCGCATTGGAAAATTCAGGGCTATGTCGTGTAGATGATGGCCTAACAGGAGGCTTTAAAATGTTCTTTCTAGTGTCCTTCGTTTGGGAGAAAAATGCAATGGTACAAGACAGCTTTTCCTTGCCAATATCTCTCTTTTGCAAAGAGCTGCGCATTGGAAAATTCAGGGCTATGTCGTGTAGATGATGGCCTAACAGGAGGCTTTAAAATTTTCTTTCTAGTGTCCTTCGTTTGGGAGAAAAATGCAAAGGTACAAGACAGCTTTTCCTTGCCAATATCTCTCTTTTGCAAAGAGCTACTCATTGGAAAATTCAGGGCTATGTCGTGTAGATGATGGCCTAACAGGAGGCTTTAAAATTTTCTTTCTAGTGCCCTTCGTTTGGGAGAAAAATGCAAAGGTACAAGACAGCTTTTCCTTGCCAATATCTCTCTTTTGCAAAGAGCTGCGCATTAAAAAATTCAGGGCTATGTCGTGTAGATGATGGCCTAACAGGAGGCTTTAAAATTTTCTTTCTAGTGCCCTTCGTTTGGGAGAAAAATGCAATGGTACAAGACAGCTTTTCCTTGCCAATATCTCTCTTTTGCAAAGAGCTGCGCATTGGAAAATTCAGGGCTATGTCGTGTAGATGATGGCCTAACAGGAGGCTTTAAAATTTTCTTTCTAGTGTCCTTCGTTTGGGAGAAAAATGCAATGGTACAAGACAGCTTTTCCTTGCCAATATCTCTCTTTTGCAAAGAGCTGCGCATTGGAAAATTCAGGGCTATGTCGTGTAGATGATGGCCTAACAGGAGGCTTTAAAATTTTCTTTCTAGTGTCCTTCGTTTGGGAGAAAAATGCAAAGGTACAAGACAGCTTTTCCTTGCCAATATCTCTCTTTTGCAAAGAGCTGCGCATTGGAAAATTCAGGGCTATGTCGTGTAGATGATGGCCTAACAGGAGGCTTTAAAATGTTCTTTCTAGTGTCCTTCGTTTGGGAGAAAAATGCAATGGTACAAGACAGCTTTTCCTTGCCAATATCTTTTTTTTGCAAAGAGCTGCGCATTGGAAAATTTAGGGCTATGTCGTGTAGATGATGGCCTAACAGGAGGCTTTAAAATTTTCTTTCTAGTGTCCTTCGTTTGGGAGAAAAATGCAATGGTACAAGACAGCTTTTCCTTGCCAATATCTCTCTTTTGCAAAGAGCTGCGCATTGGAAAATTCAGGGCTATGTCGTGTAGATGATGGCCTAACAGGAGGCTTTAAAATTTTCTTTCTAGTGTCCTTCGTTTGGGAGAAAAATGCAAAGGTACAAGACAGCTTTTCCTTGCCAATATCTCTATTTTGCAAAGAGCTACGCATTGGAAAATTCAGGGCTATGTCGTGTAGATGATGGCCTAACAGGAGGCTTTAAAATGTTCTTTCTAGTGTCCTTCGTTTGGGAGAAAAATGCAATGGTACAAGACAGCTTTTCCTTGCCAATATCTCTCTTTTGCAAAGAGCTGCGCATTGGAAAATTCAGGGCTATGTCGTGTAGATGATGGCCTAACAGGAGGCTTTAAAATTTTCTTTCTAGTGTCCTTCGTTTGGGAGAAAAATGCAAAGGTACAAGACAGCTTTTCCTTGCCAATATCTCTCTTTTGCAAAGAGCTACGCATTGGAAAATTCAGGGCTATGTCGTGTAGATGATGGCCTAACAGGAGGCTTTAAAATTTTCTTTCTAGTGACCTTCGTTTGGGAGAAAAATGCAAAGGTACAAGACAGCTTTTCCTTGCCAATATCTCTCTTTTGCAAAGAGCTGCGCATTGGAAAATTCAGGGCTATGTCGTGTAGATGATGGCCTAACAGGAGGCTTTAAAATGTTCTTTCTAGTGTCCTTCGTTTGGGAGAAAAATGCAATGGTACAAGACAGCTTTTCCTTGCCAATATCTCTCTTTTGCAAAGAGCTGCGCATTGGAAAATTCAGGGCTATGTCGTGTAGATGATGGCCTAACAGGAGGCTTTAAAATTTTCTTTCTAGTGTCCTTCGTTTGGGAGAAAAATGCAAAGGTACAAGACAGCTTTTCCTTGCCAATATCTCTCTTTTGCAAAGAGCTACGCATTGGAAAATTCAGGGCTATGTCGTGTAGATGATGGCCTAACAGGAGGCTTTAAAATTTTCTTTCTAGTGACCTTCGTTTGGGAGAAAAATGCAAAGGTACAAGACAGCTTTTCCTTGCCAATATCTCTCTTTTGCAAAGAGCTGCGCATTGGAAAATTCAGGGCTATGTCGTGTAGATGATGGCCTAACAGGAGGCTTTAAAATGTTCTTTCTAGTGTCCTTCGTTTGGGAGAAAAATGCAATGGTACAAGACAGCTTTTCCTTGCCAATATCTCTCTTTTGCAAAGAGCTGCGCATTGGAAAATTCAGGGCTATGTCGTGTAGATGATGGCCTAACAGGAGGCTTTAAAATTTTCTTTCTAGTGTCCTTCGTTTGGGAGAAAAATGCAAAGGTACAAGACAGCTTTTCCTTGCCAATATCTCTCTTTTGCAAAGAGCTACTCATTGGAAAATTCAGGGCTATGTCGTGTAGATGATGGCCTAACAGGAGGCTTTAAAATTTTCTTTCTAGTGCCCTTCGTTTGGGAGAAAAATGCAAAGGTACAAGACAGCTTTTCCTTGCCAATATCTCTCTTTTGCAAAGAGCTGCGCATTAAAAAATTCAGGGCTATGTCGTGTAGATGATGGCCTAACAGGAGGCTTTAAAATTTTCTTTCTAGTGCCCTTCGTTTGGGAGAAAAATGCAATGGTACAAGACAGCTTTTCCTTGCCAATATCTCTCTTTTGCAAAGAGCTGCGCATTGGAAAATTCAGGGCTATGTCGTGTAGATGATGGCCTAACAGGAGGCTTTAAAATTTTCTTTCTAGTGTCCTTCGTTTGGGAGAAAAATGCAATGGTACAAGACAGCTTTTCCTTGCCAATATCTCTCTTTTGCAAAGAGCTGCGCATTGGAAAATTCAGGGCTATGTCGTGTAGATGATGGCCTAACAGGAGGCTTTAAAATTTTCTTTCTAGTGTCCTTCGTTTGGGAGAAAAATGCAAAGGTACAAGACAGCTTTTCCTTGCCAATATCTCTCTTTTGCAAAGAGCTGCGCATTGGAAAATTCAGGGCTATGTCGTGTAGATGATGGCCTAACAGGAGGCTTTAAAATGTTCTTTCTAGTGTCCTTCGTTTGGGAGAAAAATGCAATGGTACAAGACAGCTTTTCCTTGCCAATATCTTTTTTTTGCAAAGAGCTGCGCATTGGAAAATTTAGGGCTATGTCGTGTAGATGATGGCCTAACAGGAGGCTTTAAAATTTTCTTTCTAGTGTCCTTCGTTTGGGAGAAAAATGCAATGGTACAAGACAGCTTTTCCTTGCCAATATCTCTCTTTTGCAAAGAGCTGCGCATTGGAAAATTCAGGGCTATGTCGTGTAGATGATGGCCTAACAGGAGGCTTTAAAATTTTCTTTCTAGTGTCCTTCGTTTGGGAGAAAAATGCAAAGGTACAAGACAGCTTTTCCTTGCCAATATCTCTATTTTGCAAAGAGCTACGCATTGGAAAATTCAGGGCTATGTCGTGTAGATGATGGCCTAACAGGAGGCTTTAAAATGTTCTTTCTAGTGTCCTTCGTTTGGGAGAAAAATGCAATGGTACAAGACAGCTTTTCCTTGCCAATATCTCTCTTTTGCAAAGAGCTGCGCATTGGAAAATTCAGGGCTATGTCGTGTAGATGATGGCCTAACAGGAGGCTTTAAAATGTTCTTTCTAGTGTCCTTCGTTTGGGAGAAAAATGCAATGGTACAAGACAGCTTTTCCTTGCCAATATCTCTCTTTTGCAAAGAGCTGCGCATTGGAAAATTCAGGGCTATGTCGTGTAGATGATGGCCTAACAGGAGGCTTTAAAATTTTCTTTCTAGTGTCCTTCATTTGGGAGAAAAATGCAAAGGTACAAGACAGCTTTTCCTTGCCAATATCTCTCTTTTGCAAAGAGCTACGCATTGGAAAATTCAGGGCTATGTCGTGTAGATGATGGCCTAACAGGAGGCTTTAAAATTTTCTTTCTAGTGACCTTCGTTTGGGAGAAAAATGCAATGGTACAAGACAGCTTTTCCTTGCCAATATCTCTCTTTTGCAAAGAGCTGCGCATTGGAAAATCCAGGGCTATGTCGTGTAGATGATGGCCTAACAGGAGGCTTTAAAATTTTCTTTCTAGTGTCCTTCGTTTGGGAGAAAAATGCAAAGGTACAAGACAGCTTTTCCTTGCCAATATCTCTCTTTTGCAAAGAGCTACGCATTGGAAAATTCAGGGCTATGTCGTGTAGATGATGGCCTAACAGGAGGCTTTAAAATTTTCTTTCTAGTGACCTTCGTTTGGGAGAAAAATGCAAAGGTACAAGACAGCTTTTCCTTGCCAATATCTCTCTTTTGCAAAGAGCTGCGCATTGGAAAATTCAGGGCTATGTCGTGTAGATGATGGCCTAACAGGAGGCTTTAAAATGTTCTTTCTAGTGTCCTTCGTTTGGGAGAAAAATGCAATGGTACAAGACAGCTTTTCCTTGCCAATATCTCTCTTTTGCAAAGAGCTGCGCATTGGAAAATTCAGGGCTATGTCGTGTAGATGATGGCCTAACAGGAGGCTTTAAAATTTTCTTTCTAGTGACCTTCGTTTGGGAGAAAAATGCAAAGGTACAAGACAGCTTTTCCTTGCCAATATCTCTCTTTTGCAAAGAGCTGCGCATTGGAAAATTCAGGGCTATGTCGTGTAGATGATGGCCTAACAGGAGGCTTTAAAATTTTCTTTCTAGTGTCCTTCGTTTGGGAGAAAAATGCAAAGGTACAAGACAGCTTTTCCTTGCCAATATCTCTCTTTTGCAAAGAGCTGCGCATTGGAAAATTCAGGGCTATGTCGTGTAGATGATGGCCTAACAGGAGGCTTTAAAATGTTCTTTCTAGTGTCCTTCGTTTGGGAGAAAAATGCAATGGTACAAGACAGCTTTTCCTTGCCAATATCTCTCTTTTGCAAAGAGCTGCGCATTGGAAAATTCAGGGCTATGTCGTGTAGATGATGGCCTAACAGGAGGCTTTAAAATTTTCTTTCTAGTGCCCTTCGTTTGGGAGAAAAATGCAATGGTACAAGACAGCTTTTCCTTGCCAATATCTCTCTTTTGCAAAGAGCTGCGCATTGGAAAATTCAGGGCTATGTCGTGTAGATGATGGCCTAACAGGAGGCTTTAAAATTTTCTTTCTAGTGTCCTTCGTTTGGGAGAAAAATGCAAAGGTACAAGACAGCTTTTCCTTGCCAATATCTCTCTTTTGCAAAGAGCTACGCATTGGAAAATTCAGGGCTATGTCGTGTAGATGATGGCCTAACAGGAGGCTTTAAAATTTTCTTTCTAGTGACCTTCGTTTGGGAGAAAAATGTAAAGGTACAAGACAGCTTTTCCTTGCCAATATCTCTCTTTTGCAAAGAGCTGCGCATTGGAAAATTCAGGGCTATGTCGTGTAGATGATGGCCTAACAGGAGGCTTTAAAATTTTCTTTCTAGTGACCTTCGTTTGGGAGAAAAATGCAAAGGTACAAGACAGCTTTTCCTTGCCAATATCTCTCTTTTGCAAAGAGATGCGCATTGGAAAATTCAGGGCTATGTCGTTGTAGATGATGGCCTAACAGGAGGCTTTAAAATTTTCTTTCTAGTGACCTTCGTTTGGGAGAAAAATGCAAAGGTACAAGACAGCTTTTCCTTGCCAATATCTCTCTTTTGCAAAGAGCTGCGCATTGGAAAATTCAGGGCTGTGTCGTGTAGATGATGGCCTAAAAGGAGGCTTTAAAATTTTCTTTCTAGTGTCCTTCGTTTGGGAGAAAAATGCAAAGGTACAAGACAGCTTTTCCTTGCCAATATCTCTCTTTTGCAAAGAGCTACGCATTGGAAAATTCAGGGCTATGTCGTGTAGATGATGGCCTAACAGGAGGCTTTAAAATTTTCTTTCTAGTGTCCTTCGTTTGGGAGAAAAATGCAAAGGTACAAGACAGCTTTTCCTTGCCAATATCTCTCTTTTGCAAAGAGCTACGCATTGGAAAATTCAGGGCTATGTCGTGTAGATGATGGCCTAACAGGAGGCTTTAAAATTTTCTTTCTAGTGACCTTCGTTTGGGAGAAAAATGCAAAGGTACAAGACAGCTTTTCCTTGCCAATATCTCTCTTTTGCAAAGAGCTGCGCATTGGAAAATTCAGGGCTATGTCGTGTAGATGATGGCCTAACAGGAGGCTTTAAAATTTTCTTTCTAGTGTCCTTCGTTTGGGAGAAAAATGCAATGGTACAAGACAGCTTTTCCTTGCCAATATCTCTCTTTTGCAAAGAGCTGCGCATTGGAAAATTCAGGGCTATGTCGTGTAGATGATGGCCTAACAGGAGGCTTTAAAATTTTCTTTCTAGTGTCCTTCGTTTGGGAGAAAAATGCAAAGGTACAAGACAGCTTTTCCTTGCCAATATCTCTCTTTTGCAAAGAGCTGCGCATTGGAAAATTCAGGGCTATGTCGTGTAGATGATGGCCTAACAGGAGGCTTTAAAATGTTCTTTCTAGTGTCCTTCGTTTGGGAGAAAAATGCAATGGTACAAGACAGCTTTTCCTTGCCAATATCTTTTTTTTGCAAAGAGCTGCGCATTGGAAAATTTAGGGCTATGTCGTGTAGATGATGGCCTAACAGGAGGCTTTAAAATTTTCTTTCTAGTGTCCTTCGTTTGGGAGAAAAATGCAATGGTACAAGACAGCTTTTCCTTGCCAATATCTCTCTTTTGCAAAGAGCTGCGCATTGGAAAATTCAGGGCTATGTCGTGTAGATGATGGCCTAACAGGAGGCTTTAAAATTTTCTTTCTAGTGTCCTTCGTTTGGGAGAAAAATGCAAAGGTACAAGACAGCTTTTCCTTGCCAATATCTCTCTTTTGCAAAGAGCTACGCATTGGAAAATTCAGGGCTATGTCGTGTAGATGATGGCCTAACAGGAGTCTTTAAAATTTTCTTTCTAGTGACCTTCGTTTGGGAGAAAAATGCAATGGTACAAGACAGCTTTTCCTTGCCAATATCTCTCTTTTGCAAAGAGCTGCGCATTGGAAAATTCAGGGCTATGTCGTGTAGATGATGGCCTAACAGGAGGCTTTAAAATGTTCTTTCTAGTGTCCTTCGTTTGGGAGAAAAATGCAATGGTACAAGACAGCTTTTCCTTGCCAATATCTCTCTTTTGCAAAGAGCTGCGCATTGGAAAATTCAGGGCTATGTCGTGTAGATGATGGCCTAAGAGGAGGCTTTAAAATGTTCTTTCTAGTGTCCTTCGTTTGGGAGAAAAATGCAATGGTACAAGACAGCTTTTCCTTGCCAATATCTCTCTTTTGCAAAGAGCTGCGCATTGGAAAATTCAGGGCTATGTCGTGTAGATGATGGCCTAACAGGAGGCTTTAAAATTTTCTTTCTAGTGTCCTTCATTTGGGAGAAAAATGCAAAGGTACAAGACAGCTTTTCCTTGCCAATATCTCTCTTTTGCAAAGAGCTACGCATTGGAAAATTCAGGGCTATGTCGTGTAGATGATGGCCTAACAGGAGGCTTTAAAATTTTCTTTCTAGTGACCTTCGTTTGGGAGAAAAATGCAATGGTACAAGACAGCTTTTCCTTGCCAATATCTCTCTTTTGCAAAGAGCTGCGCATTGGAAAATCCAGGGCTATGTCGTGTAGATGATGGCCTAACAGGAGGCTTTAAAATTTTCTTTCTAGTGTCCTTCGTTTGGGAGAAAAATGCAAAGGTACAAGACAGCTTTTCCTTGCCAATATCTCTCTTTTGCAAAGAGCTACGCATTGGAAAATTCAGGGCTATGTCGTGTAGATGATGGCCTAACAGGAGGCTTTAAAATTTTCTTTCTAGTGACCTTCGTTTGGGAGAAAAATGCAAAGGTACAAGACAGCTTTTCCTTGCCAATATCTCTCTTTTGCAAAGAGCTGCGCATTGGAAAATTCAGGGCTATGTCGTGTAGATGATGGCCTAACAGGAGGCTTTAAAATTTTCTTTCTAGTGACCTTCGTTTGGGAGAAAAATGCAAAGGTACAAGACAGCTTTTCCTTGCCAATATCTCTCTTTTGCAAAGAGCTGCGCATTGGAAAATTCAGGGCTATGTCGTGTAGATGATGGCCTAACAGGAGGCTTTAAAATTTTCTTTCTAGTGTCCTTCGTTTGGGAGAAAAATGCAAAGGTACAAGACAGCTTTTCCTTGCCAATATCTCTCTTTTGCAAAGAGCTGCGCATTGGAAAATTCAGGGCTATGTCGTGTAGATGATGGCCTAACAGGAGGCTTTAAAATGTTCTTTCTAGTGTCCTTCGTTTGGGAGAAAAATGCAATGGTACAAGACAGCTTTTCCTTGCCAATATCTCTCTTTTGCAAAGAGCTGCGCATTGGAAAATTCAGGGCTATGTCGTGTAGATGATGGCGTAACAGGAGGCTTTAAAATGTTCTTTCTAGTGTCCTTCGTTTGGGAGAAAAATGCAATGGTACAAGACAGCTTTTCCTTGCCAATATCTCTCTTTTGCAAAGAGCTGCGCATTGGAAAATTCAGGGCTTGTCGTGTAGATGATGGCCTAACAGGAGGCTTTAAAATTTTCTTTCTAGTGACCTTCGTTTGGGAGAAAAATGCAAAGGTACAAGACAGCTTTTCCTTGCCAATATCTCTCTTTTGCAAAGAGCTGCGCATTGGAAAATTCAGGGCTATGTCGTGTAGATGATGGCCTAACAGGAGGCTTTAAAATTTTCTTTCTAGTGTCCTTCGTTTGGGAGAAAAATGCAAAGGTACAAGACAGCTTTTCCTTGCCAATATCTCTCTTTTGCAAAGAGCTGCGCATTGGAAAATTCAGGGCTATGTCGTGTAGATGATGGCCTAACAGGAGGCTTTAAAATTTTCTTTCTAGTGTCCTTCGTTTGGGAGAAAAATGCAATGGTACAAGACAGTTTTTCCTTGCCAATATCTCTCTTTTGCAAAGAGCTGCGCATTGGAAAATTCAGGGCTATGTCGTGTAGATGATGGCCTAACAGGAGGCTTTAAAATTTTCTTTCTAGTGACCTTCGTTTGGGAGAAAAATGCAAAGATACAAGACAGCTTTTCCTTGCCAATATCTCTCTTTTGCAAAGAGCTGCGCATTGGAAAATTCAGGGCTATGTCGTGTAGATGATGGCCTAACAGGAGGCTTTAAAATTTTCTTTCTAGTGACCTTCGTTTGGGAGAAAAATGCAAAGGTACAAGACAGCTTTTCCTTGCCAATATCTCTCTTTTGCAAAGAGCTGCGCATTGGAAAATTCAGGGCTATGTCGTGTAGATTATGGCCTAACAGGAGGCTTTAAAATTTTCTTTCTAGTGCCCTTCGTTTGGGAGAAAAATGCAATGGTACAAGACAGCTTTTCCTTGCCAATATCTCTCTTTTGCAAAGAGCTGCGCATTGGAAAATTCAGGGCTATGTCGTGTAGATGATGGCCTAACAGGAGGCTTTAAAATTTTCTTTCTAGTGTCCTTCGTTTGGGAGAAAAATGCAAAGGTACAAGACAGCTTTTCCTTTCCAATATCTCTCTTTTGCAAAGAGCTACGCATTGGAAAATTCAGGGCTATGTCGTGTAGATGATGGCCTAACAGGAGGCTTTAAAATTTTCTTTCTAGTGACCTTCGTTTGGTAGAAAAATGCAAAGGTACAAGACAGCTTTTCCTTGCCAATATCTCTCTTTTGCAAAGAGCTGCGCATTGGAAAATTCAGGGCTATGTCGTGTAGATGATGGCCTAACAGGAGGCTTTAAAATTTTCTTTCTAGTGTCCTTCGTTTGGGAGAAAAATGCAAAGGTACAAGACAGCTTTTCCTTGCCAATATCTCTCTTTTGCAAAGAGCTGCGCATTGGAAAATTCAGGGCTATGTCGTGTAGATGATGGCCTAACAGGAGGCTTTAAAATTTTCTTTCTAGTGTCCTTCGTTTGGGAGAAAAATGCAAAGGTACAAGACAGCTTTTCCTTGCCAATATCTCTCTTTTGCAAAGAGCTGCGCATTGGAAAATTCAGGGCTATGTCGTGTAGATGATGGCCTAACAGGAGGCTTTAAAATGTTCTTTCTAGTGTCCTTCGTTTGGGAGAAAAATGCAATGGTACAAGACAGCTTTTCCTTGCCAATATCTCTCTTTTGCAAAGAGCTGCGCATTGGAAAATTCAGGGCTATGTCGTGTAGATGATGGCCTAACAGGAGGCTTTAAAATGTTCTTTCTAGTGTCCTTCGTTTGGGAGAAAAATGCAATGGTACAAGACAGCTTTTCCTTGCCAATATCTCTCTTTTGCAAAGAGCTGCGCATTGGAAAATTCAGGGCTATGTCGTGTAGATGATGGCCTAACAGGAGGCTTTAAAATTTTCTTTCTAATGTCCTTCATTTGGGAGAAAAATGCAAAGGTACAAGACAGCTTTTCCTTGCCAATATCTCTCTTTTGCAAAGAGCTACGCATTGGAAAATTCAGGGCTATGTCGTGTAGATGATGGCCTAACAGGAGGCTTTAAAATTTTCTTTCTAGTGACCTTCGTTTGGGAGAAAAATGCAATGGTACAAGACAGCTTTTCCTTGCCAATATCTCTCTTTTGCAAAGAGCTGCGCATTGGAAAATCCAGGGCTATGTCGTGTAGATGATGGCCTAACAGGAGGCTTTAAAATTTTCTTTCTAGTGTCCTTCGTTTGGGAGAAAAATGCAAAGGTACAAGACAGCTTTTCCTTGCCAATATCTCTCTTTTGCAAAGAGCTACGCATTGGAAAATTCAGGGCTATGTCGTGTAGATGATGGCCTAACAGGAGGCTTTAAAATTTTCTTTCTAGTGACCTTCGTTTGGGAGAAAAATGCAAAGGTACAAGACAGCTTTTCCTTGCCAATATCTCTCTTTTGCAAAGAGCTGCGCATTGGAAAATTCAGGGCTATGTCGTGTAGATGATGGCCTAACAGGAGGCTTTAAAATGTTCTTTCTAGTGTCCTTCGTTTGGGAGAAAAATGCAATGGTACAAGACAGCTTTTCCTTGCCAATATCTCTCTTTTGCAAAGAGCTGCGCATTGGAAAATTCAGGGCTATGTCGTGTAGATGATGGCCTAACAGGAGGCTTTAAAATTTTCTTTCTAGTGACCTTCGTTTGGGAGAAAAATGCAAAGGTACAAGACAGCTTTTCCTTGCCAATATCTCTCTTTTGCAAAGAGCTGCGCATTGGAAAATTCAGGGCTATGTCGTGTAGATGATGGCCTAACAGGAGGCTTTAAAATTTTCTTTCTAGTGTCCTTCGTTTGGGAGAAAAATGCAAAGGTACAAGACAGCTTTTCCTTGCCAATATCTCTCTTTTGCAAAGAGCTGCGCATTGGAAAATTCAGGGCTATGTCGTGTAGATGATGGCCTAACAGGAGGCTTTAAAATTTTCTTTCTAGTGTCCTTCGTTTGGGAGAAAAATGCAATGGTACAAGACAGTTTTTCCTTGCCAATATCTCTCTTTTGCAAAGATCTGCGCATTGGAAAATTCAGGGCTATGTCGTGTAGATGATGGCCTAACAGGAGGCTTTAAAATTTTCTTTCTAGTGACCTTCGTTTGGGAGAAAAATGCAAAGATACAAGACAGCTTTTCCTTGCCAATATCTCTCTTTTGCAAAGAGCTGCGCATTGGAAAATTCAGGGCTATGTCGTGTAGATGATGGCCTAACAGGAGGCTTTAAAATTTTCTTTCTAGTGACCTTCGTTTGGGAGAAAAATGCAAAGGTACAAGACAGCTTTTCCTTGCCAATATCTCTCTTTTGCAAAGAGCTGCGCATTGGAAAATTCAGGGCTATGTCGTGTAGATGATGGCCTAACAGGAGGCTTTAAAATTTTCTTTCTAGTGCCCTTCGTTTGGGAGAAAAATGCAATGGTACAAGACAGCTTTTCCTTGCCAATATCTCTCTTTTGCAAAGAGCTGCGCATTGGAAAATTCAGGGCTATGTCGTGTAGATGATGGCCTAACAGGAGGCTTTAAAATTTTCTTTCTAGTGTCCTTCGTTTGGGAGAAAAATGCAAAGGTACAAGACAGCTTTTCCTTTCCAATATCTCTCTTTTGCAAAGAGCTACGCATTGGAAAATTCAGGGCTATGTCGTGTAGATGATGGCCTAACAGGAGGCTTTAAAATTTTCTTTCTAGTGACCTTCGTTTGGTAGAAAAATGCAAAGGTACAAGACAGCTTTTCCTTGCCAATATCTCTCTTTTGCAAAGAGCTGCGCATTGGAAAATTCAGGGCTATGTCGTGTAGATGATGGCCTAACAGGAGGCTTTAAAATTTTCTTTCTAGTGTCCTTCGTTTGGGAGAAAAATGCAATGGAACAAGACAGCTTTTCCTTGCCAATATCTCTCTTTTGCAAAGAGCTGCGCATTGGAAAATTCAGGGTTATGTCGTGTAGATGATGGCCTAACAGGAGGCTTTAAAATTTTCTTTCTAGTGTCCTTCGTTTGGGAGAAAAATGCAATGGTACAAGACAACAGCTTTTCCTTGCCAATATCTCTCTTTTGCAAAGAGCTGCGCATTGGAAAATTCAGGGCTATGTCGTGTAGATGATGGCCTAACAGGAGGCTTTAAAATTTTCTTTCTAGTGTCCTTCGTTTGGGAGAAAAATGCAAAGGTACAAGACAGCTTTTCCTTGCCAATATCTCTCTTTTGCAAAGAGCTGCGCATTGGAAAATTCAGGGCTATGTCGTGTAGATGATGGCCTAACAGGAGGCTTTAAAATTTTCTTTCTAGTGTCCTTCGTTTGGGAGAAAAATGCAATGGTACAAGACAGCTTTTCCTTGCCAATATCTCTCTTTTGCAAAGAGCTGCGCATTGGAAAATTCAGGGCTATGTCGTGTAGATGATGGCCTAACAGGAGGCTTTAAAATTTTCTTTCTAGTGACCTTCGTTTGGGAGAAAAATGCAAAGGTACAAGACAGCTTTTCCTTGCCAATATCTCTCTTTTGCAAAGAGCTGCGCATTGGAAAATTCAGGGCTATGTCGTGTAGATGATGGCCTAACAGGAGGCTTTAAAATTTTCTTTCTAGTGACCTTCGTTTGGGAGAAAAATGCAAAGGTACAAGACAGCTTTTCCTTGCCAATATCTCTCTTTTGCAAAGAGCTGCGCATTGGAAAATTCAGGGCTATGTCGTGTAGATGATGGCCTAACAGGAGGCTTTAAAATTTTCTTTCTAGTGCCCTTCGTTTGGGAGAAAAATGCAATGGTACAAGACAGCTTTTCCTTGCCAATATCTCTCTTTTGCAAAGAGCTGCGCATTGGAAAATTCAGGGCTATGTCGTGTAGATGATGGCCTAACAGGAGGCTTTAAAATTTTCTTTCTAGTGTCCTTCGTTTGGGAGAAAAATGCAAACATCTACACGTTATAGCCCTGAATTTTCCAATGCCTATCTCTTTGCAAAAGAGAGATATCGGCAAGGAAAAGCTGTATTGTACCTTTGCATTTTTCTACCAAACGAAGGACACTAGAATGAAAATTTTAAAGCCTCCTATTAGTGCTTCATCTACACGTTATAGCCCTGAATTTTCCAATGCCTATCTCTTTGCAAAAGAGAGATATCGGCAAGGAAAAGCTGTATTGTACCTTTGCATTTTTCTCCCAAACGAAAGACACTAGAATGAAAATGTTAAAGCCTCCTGTTAGTGCTTCATCTACATGTTATAGCCCTGCATTTTCCAATGCCTATCTCTTTGCAAAAGAGAGATATCGGCAAGGAAAAGCTGCATTGTACTTTTGCATTTTTCTCCCAAACGAAAGACACTAGAATTAAAATTTTAAAGCCTCCTGTTAGTGCTTCATCTACACGTTATAGCCCTGAATTTTCCAATTCCTAGCTCTTTGCAAAAGAGAGATATTGGCAAGGAAAAGCTGTATTGTACCTTTGCATTTTTCTCCCAAACGAAAGACACTAGAATGAAAATTTTAAAGCCTCCTGTTAGTGCTTCATCTACACGTTATAGCCCTGAATTTTCCAATGCCTATCTCTTTGCAAAAGAGAGATATCGGCAAGGAAAAGCTGTATTGTACCTTTGCATTTTTCTCCCAAACGAAGGACACTAGAATGAAAATTTAAAAGCCTCCTGTTAGTGCTTCATCTACACGGTATAGCCCTGAATTTTCCAATGCCTAGCTCTTTGCAAAAGAGAGATATTGGCTAGGAAAAGCTGTATTGTACCTTTGCTTTTTTCTCCCAAACGAAGGACACTAGAATGAAAATTTTAAAGCCTCCTGTTAGTGCTTCATCTACACGTTATAGCCCTGAATTTTCCAATGCCTATCTCTTTGCAAAAGAGAGATATCGGCAAGGAAAAACTGTATTGTACCTTTGCATTTTTCTCCCAAACGAAAGACACTAGAATGAAAATTTTAAAGCCTACTGTTAGTGCTTCATCTACACGTTATAGCCCTGAATTTTCCAATGCCTAGCTCTTTGCAAAAGAGAGATATCGGCAAGGAAAAGCTGTATTGTACCTTTGCATTTTTCTCCCAAACGAAAGACACTAGAATGAAAATTTTAAAGCCTCCTGTTAGTGCTTCATCTACACGTTATAGCCCTGAATTTTCCAATGCCTATCTCTTTGCAAAAGAGAGATATCGGCAAGGAAAAGCTGTATTGTACCTTTGCATTTTTCTCCCAAACGAAGGACACTAGAATGAAAATTTAAAAGCCTCCTGTTAGTGCTTCATCTACACGGTATAGCCCTGAATTTTCCAATGCCTAGCTCTTTGCAAAAGAGAGATATTGGCAAGGAAAAGCTGTATTGTACCTTTGCATTTTTCTCCCAAACGAAGGACGCTAGAATGAAAATTTTAAAGCCTCCTGTTAGTGCTTCATCTACACGTTATAGCCCTGAATTTTCCAATGCCTAGCTCTTTGCAAAAGAGAGATATCGGCAAGGAAAAGCTGTATTGTACCTTTGCATTTTTCTCCCAAACGAAAGACACTAGAATGAAAATTTTAAAGCCTCCTGTTAGTGCTTCATCTACACGTTATAGCCCTGCATTTTCCAATGCCTATCTCTTTGCAAAAGAGAGATATTGGCAAGGAAAAGCTGTATTGTACCTTTGCATTTTTCTCCCAAACGAAAGACACTAGAATGAAAATTTTAAAGCCTACTGTTAGTGCTTCATCTACACGTTATAGCTCTGAATTTTCCAATTCCTATCTCTTTGCAAAAGAGAGATATCGGCAAGGAAAAGCTGTATTGTACCTTTGCATTTTTCTACCAAACGAAGGACACTAGAATGAAAAATTTAAAGCCTCCTATTAGTGCTTCATCTACACGTTATAGCCCTGAATTTTCCAATGCCTATCTCTTTGCAAAAGAGAGATATCGGCAAGGAAAAGCTGTATTGTACCTTTGCATTTTTCTCCCAAACGAAAGACACTAGAATGAAAATTTTAAAGCCTCCTGTTAGTGCTTCATCTACACGTTATAGCCCTGAATTTTCCAATTCCTAGCTCTTTGCAAAAGAGAGATATTGGCAAGGAAAAGCTGTATTGTACCTTTGCATTTTTCTCCCAAACGAAAGACACTAGAATGAAAATTTTAAAGCCTCCTGTTAGTGCTTCATCTACACGTAATAGTCCTGAATTTTCCAATGCCTATCTCTTTGCAAAAGAGAGATATCGGCAAGGAAATGCTGTATTGTACCTTTGCATTTTTCTCCCAAACGAAAGACACTAGAATGAACATTTTAAAGCCTCCTGTTAGTGCTTCATCTACACGTTATAGCCCTGCATTTTCCAATGCCTATCTCTTTGCAAAAGAGAGATATCGGCAAGGAAAAGCTGCATTGTACTTTTGCATTTTTCTCCCAAACGAAAGACACTAGAATGAAAATTTTAAAGCCTCCTGTTAGTGCTTCATCTACACGTTATAGCCCTGAATTTTCCAATGCCTATCTCTTTGCAAAAGAGAGATATCGGCAAGGAAAAGCTGTATTGTACCTTTGCCTTTTTCTCCCAAACGAAGGACACTAGAATGAAAATTTTAAAGCCTCCTATTAGTGCTTCATCTACACGTTATAGCCCTGCATTTTCCAATGCCTATCTCTTTGCAAAAGAGAGATATCGGCAAGGAAAAGCTGTATTGTACCTTTGCATTTTTCTCCCAAACGAAGGACACTAGAATGAAAATTTAAAAGCCTCCTGTTAGTGCTTCATCTACACGGTATAGCCCTGAATTTTCCAATGCCTAGCTCTTTGCAAAAGAGAGATATTGGCAAGGAAAAGCTGTATTGTACCTTTGCATTTTTCTCCCAAACGAAGGACACTAGAATGAAAATTTTAAAGCCTCCTGTTAGTGCTTCATCTACACGTTATAGCCCTGAATTTTCCAATGCCTAGCTCTTTGCAAAAGAGAGATATCGGCAAGGAAAAGCTGTATTGTACCTTTGCATTTTTCTCCCAAACGAAAGACACTAGAATGAAAATTTTAAAGCCTCCTGTTAGTGCTTCATCTACACGTTATAGCCCTGCATTTTCCAATGCCTATCTCTTTGCAAAAGAGAGATATTGGCAAGGAAAAGCTGTATTGTACCTTTGCATTTTTCTCCCAAACGAAAGACACTAGAATGAAAATTTTAAAGCCTACTGTTAGTGCTTCATCTACACGTTATAGCTCTGAATTTTCCAATTCCTATCTCTTTGCAAAAGAGAGATATCGGCAAGGAAAAGCTGTATTGTACCTTTGCATTTTTCTACCAAACGAAGGACACTAGAATGAAAAATTTAAAGCCTCCTATTAGTGCTTCATCTACACGTTATAGCCCTGAATTTTCCAATGCCTATCTCTTTGCAAAAGAGAGATATCGGCAAGGAAAAGCTGTATTGTACCTTTGCATTTTTCTCCCAAACGAAAGACACTAGAATGAAAATTTTAAAGCCTCCTGTTAGTGCTTCATCTACACGTTATAGCCCTGAATTTTCCAATTCCTAGCTCTTTGCAAAAGAGAGATATTGGCAAGGAAAAGCTGTATTGTACCTTTGCATTTTTCTCCCAAACGAAAGACACTAGAATGAAAATTTTAAAGCCTCCTGTTAGTGCTTCATCTACACGTAATAGTCCTGAATTTTCCAATGCCTATCTCTTTGCAAAAGAGAGATATCGGCAAGGAAATGCTGTATTGTACCTTTGCATTTTTCTCCCAAACGAAAGACACTAGAATGAACATTTTAAAGCCTCCTGTTAGTGCTTCATCTACACGTTATAGCCCTGCATTTTCCAATGCCTATCTCTTTGCAAAAGAGAGATATCGGCAAGGAAAAGCTGCATTGTACTTTTGCATTTTTCTCCCAAACGAAAGACACTAGAATGAAAATTTTAAAGCCTCCTGTTAGTGCTTCATCTACACGTTATAGCCCTGAATTTTCCAATGCCTATCTCTTTGCAAAAGAGAGATATCGGCAAGGAAAAGCTGTATTGTACCTTTGCCTTTTTCTCCCAAACGAAGGACACTAGAATGAAAATTTTAAAGCCTCCTATTAGTGCTTCATCTACACGTTATAGCCCTGCATTTTCCAATGCCTATCTCTTTGCAAAAGAGAGATATCGGCAAGGAAAAGCTGTATTGTACCTTTGCATTTTTCTCCCAAACGAAGGACACTAGAATGAAAATTTAAAAGCCTCCTGTTAGTGCTTCATCTACACGGTATAGCCCTGAATTTTCCAATGCCTAGCTCTTTGCAAAAGAGAGATATTGGCAAGGAAAAGCTGTATTGTACCTTTGCATTTTTCTCCCAAACGAAGGACACTAGAATGAAAATTTTAAAGCCTCCTGTTAGTGCTTCATCTACACGTTATAGCCCTGAATTTTCCAATGCCTAGCTCTTTGCAAAAGAGAGATATCGGCAAGGAAAAGCTGTATTGTACCTTTGCATTTTTCTCCCAAACGAAAGACACTAGAATGAAAATTTTAAAGCCTCCTGTTAGTGCTTCATCTACACGTTATAGCCCTGCATTTTCCAATGCCTATCTCTTTGCAAAAGAGAGATATTGGCAAGGAAAAGCTGTATTGTACCTTTGCATTTTTCTCCCAAACGAAGGACACTAGAATGAAAAATTTAAAGCCTCCTATTAGTGCTTCATCTACACGTTATAGCCCTGAATTTTCCAATGCCTATCTCTTTGCAAAAGAGAGATATCGGCAAGGAAAAGCTGTATTGTACCTTTGCATTTTTCTCCCAAACGAAAGACACTAGAATGAAAATTTTAAAGCCTCCTGTTAGTGCTTCATCTACACGTTATAGCCCTGAATTTTCCAATTCCTAGCTCTTTGCAAAAGAGAGATATTGGCAAGGAAAAGCTGTATTGTACCTTTGCATTTTTCTCCCAAACGAAAGACACTAGAATGAAAATTTTAAAGCCTCCTGTTAGTGCTTCATCTACACGTAATAGTCCTGAATTTTCCAATGCCTATCTCTTTGCAAAAGAGAGATATCGGCAAGGAAATGCTGTATTGTACCTTTGCATTTTTCTCCCAAACGAAAGACACTAGAATGAACATTTTAAAGCCTCCTGTTAGTGCTTCATCTACACGTTATAGCCCTGCATTTTCCAATGCCTATCTCTTTGCAAAAGAGAGATATCGGCAAGGAAAAGCTGCATTGTACTTTTGCATTTTTCTCCCAAACGAAAGACACTAGAATGAAAATTTTAAAGCCTCCTGTTAGTGCTTCATCTACACGTTATAGCCCTGAATTTTCCAATGCCTATCTCTTTGCAAAAGAGAGATATCGGCAAGGAAAAGCTGTATTGTACCTTTGCCTTTTTCTCCCAAACGAAGGACACTAGAATGAAAATTTTAAAGCCTCCTATTAGTGCTTCATCTACACGTTATAGCCCTGCATTTTCCAATGCCTATCTCTTTGCAAAAGAGAGATATCGGCAAGGAAAAGCTGTATTGTACCTTTGCATTTTTCTCCCAAACGAAGGACACTAGAATGAAAATTTAAAAGCCTCCTGTTAGTGCTTCATCTACACGGTATAGCCCTGAATTTTCCAATGCCTAGCTCTTTGCAAAAGAGAGATATTGGCAAGGAAAAGCTGTATTGTACCTTTGCATTTTTCTCCCAAACGAAGGACACTAGAATGAAAATTTTAAAGCCTCCTGTTAGTGCTTCATCTACACGTTATAGCCCTGAATTTTCCAATGCCTAGCTCTTTGCAAAAGAGAGATATCGGCAAGGAAAAGCTGTATTGTACCTTTGCATTTTTCTCCCAAACGAAAGACACTAGAATGAAAATTTTAAAGCCTCCTGTTAGTGCTTCATCTACACGTAATAGTCCTGAATTTTCCAATGCCTATCTCTTTGCAAAAGAGAGATATCGGCAAGGAAATGCTGTATTGTACCTTTGCATTTTTCTCCCAAACGAAAGACACTAGAATGAACATTTTAAAGCCTCCTGTTAGTGCTTCATCTACACGTTATAGCCCTGCATTTTCCAATGCCTATCTCTTTGCAAAAGAGAGATATCGGCAAGGAAAAGCTGCATTGTACTTTTGCATTTTTCTCCCAAACGAAAGACACTAGAATGAAAATTTTAAAGCCTCCTGTTAGTGCTTCATCTACACGTTATAGCCCTGAATTTTCCAATGCCTATCTCTTTGCAAAAGAGAGATATCGGCAAGGAAAAGCTGTATTGTACCTTTGCCTTTTTCTCCCAAACGAAGGACACTAGAATGAAAATTTTAAAGCCTCCTATTAGTGCTTCATCTACACGTTATAGCCCTGCATTTTCCAATGCCTATCTCTTTGCAAAAGAGAGATATCGGCAAGGAAAAGCTGTATTGTACCTTTGCATTTTTCTCCCAAACGAAGGACACTAGAATGAAAATTTAAAAGCCTCCTGTTAGTGCTTCATCTACACGGTATAGCCCTGAATTTTCCAATGCCTAGCTCTTTGCAAAAGAGAGATATTGGCAAGGAAAAGCTGTATTGTACCTTTGCATTTTTCTCCCAAACGAAGGACACTAGAATGAAAATTTTAAAGCCTCCTGTTAGTGCTTCATCTACACGTTATAGCCCTGAATTTTCCAATGCCTAGCTCTTTGCAAAAGAGAGATATCGGCAAGGAAAAGCTGTATTGTACCTTTGCATTTTTCTCCCAAACGAAAGACACTAGAATGAAAATTTTAAAGCCTCCTGTTAGTGCTTCATCTACACGTTATAGCCCTGCATTTTCCAATGCCTATCTCTTTGCAAAAGAGAGATATTGGCAAGGAAAAGCTGTATTGTACCTTTGCATTTTTCTCCCAAACGAAAGACACTAGAATGAAAATTTTAAAGCCTACTGTTAGTGCTTCATCTACACGTTATAGCTCTGAATTTTCCAATTCCTATCTCTTTGCAAAAGAGAGATATCGGCAAGGAAAAGCTGTATTGTACCTTTGCATTTTTCTACCAAACGAAGGACACTAGAATGAAAAATTTAAAGCCTCCTATTAGTGCTTCATCTACACGTTATAGCCCTGAATTTTCCAATGCCTATCTCTTTGCAAAAGAGAGATATCGGCAAGGAAAAGCTGTATTGTACCTTTGCATTTTTCTCCCAAACGAAAGACACTAGAATGAAAATTTTAAAGCCTCCTGTTAGTGCTTCATCTACACGTTATAGCCCTGAATTTTCCAATTCCTAGCTCTTTGCAAAAGAGAGATATTGGCAAGGAAAAGCTGTATTGTACCTTTGCATTTTTCTCCCAAACGAAAGACACTAGAATGAAAATTTTAAAGCCTCCTGTTAGTGCTTCATCTACACGTAATAGTCCTGAATTTTCCAATGCCTATCTCTTTGCAAAAGAGAGATATCGGCAAGGAAATGCTGTATTGTACCTTTGCATTTTTCTCCCAAACGAAAGACACTAGAATGAACATTTTAAAGCCTCCTGTTAGTGCTTCATCTACACGTTATAGCCCTGCATTTTCCAATGCCTATCTCTTTGCAAAAGAGAGATATCGGCAAGGAAAAGCTGCATTGTACTTTTGCATTTTTCTCCCAAACGAAAGACACTAGAATGAAAATTTTAAAGCCTCCTGTTAGTGCTTCATCTACACGTTATAGCCCTGAATTTTCCAATGCCTATCTCTTTGCAAAAGAGAGATATCGGCAAGGAAAAGCTGTATTGTACCTTTGCCTTTTTCTCCCAAACGAAGGACACTAGAATGAAAATTTTAAAGCCTCCTATTAGTGCTTCATCTACACGTTATAGCCCTGCATTTTCCAATGCCTATCTCTTTGCAAAAGAGAGATATCGGCAAGGAAAAGCTGTATTGTACCTTTGCATTTTTCTCCCAAACGAAGGACACTAGAATGAAAATTTAAAAGCCTCCTGTTAGTGCTTCATCTACACGGTATAGCCCTGAATTTTCCAATGCCTAGCTCTTTGCAAAAGAGAGATATTGGCAAGGAAAAGCTGTATTGTACCTTTGCATTTTTCTCCCAAACGAAGGACACTAGAATGAAAATTTTAAAGCCTCCTGTTAGTGCTTCATCTACACGTTATAGCCCTGAATTTTCCAATGCCTAGCTCTTTGCAAAAGAGAGATATCGGCAAGGAAAAGCTGTATTGTACCTTTGCATTTTTCTCCCAAACGAAAGACACTAGAATGAAAATTTTAAAGCCTCCTGTTAGTGCTTCATCTACACGTTATAGCCCTGCATTTTCCAATGCCTATCTCTTTGCAAAAGAGAGATATTGGCAAGGAAAAGCTGTATTGTACCTTTGCATTTTTCTCCCAAACGAAAGACACTAGAATGAAAATGTTAAAGCCTACTGTTAGTGCTTCATCTACACGTTATAGCTCTGAATTTTCCAATGCCTATCTCTTTGCAAAAGAGAGATATCGGCAAGGAAAAGCTGTATTGTACCTTTGCATTTTTCTACCAAACGAAGGACACTAGAATGAAAATTTTAAAGCCTCCTGTTAGTGCTTCATCTACACGTAATAGCCCTGAATTTTCCAATGCCTATCTCTTTGCAAAAGAGAGATATCGGCAAGGAAAAGCTGCATTGTACTTTTGCATTTTTCTCCCAAACGAAAGACACTAGAATGAAAATTTTAAAGCCTCCTGTTAGTGCTTCATCTACACGTAATAGCCCTGAATTTTCCAATGCCTATCTCTTTGCAAAAGAGAGATATCGGCAAGGAAATGCTGTATTGTACCTTTGCATTTTTCTCCCAAACGAAAGACACTAGAATGAAAATTTTAAAGCCTCCTGTTAGTGCTTCATCTACACGTTATAGCCCTGCATTTTCCAATGCCTATCTCTTTGCAAAAGAGAGATATCGGCAAGGAAAAGCTGCATTGTACTTTTGCATTTTTCTCCCAAACGAAAGACACTAGAATGAAAATTTTAAAGCCTCCTGTTAGTGCTTCATCTACACGTTATAGCCCTGCATTTTCCAATGCCTATCTCTTTGCAAAAGAGAGATATCGGCAAGGAAAAGCTGTATTGTACCTTTGCATTTTTCTCCCAAACGAAAGACACTAGAATGAAAATTTTAAAGCCTCCTGTTAGTGCTTCATCTACACGTTATAGCCCTGAATTTTCCAATTCCTAGCTCTTTGCAAAAGAGAGATATTGGCAAGGAAAAGCTGTATTGTACCTTTGCATTTTTCTCCCAAACGAAAGACACTAGAATGAAAATTTTAAAGCCTCCTGTTAGTGCTTCATCTACACGTAATAGTCCTGAATTTTCCAATGCCTATCTCTTTGCAAAAGAGAGATATCGGCAAGGAAATGCTGTATTGTACCTTTGCATTTTTCTCCCAAACGAAAGACACTAGAATGAACATTTTAAAGCCTCCTGTTAGTGCTTCATCTACACGTTATAGCCCTGCATTTTCCAATGCCTATCTCTTTGCAAAAGAGAGATATCGGCAAGGAAAAGCTGTATTGTACCTTTGCCTTTTTCTCCCAAACGAAGGACACTAGAATGAAAATTTTAAAGCCACCTATTAGTGCTTCATCTACACGTTATAGCCCTGCATTTTCCAATGCCTATCTCTTTGCAAAAGAGAGATATCGGCAAGGAAAAGCTGTATTGTACCTTTGCATTTTTCTCCCAAACGAAGGACACTAGAATGAAAATTTAAAAGCCTCCTGTTAGTGCTTCATCTACACGGTATAGCCCTGAATTTTCCAATGCCTAGCTCTTTGCAAAAGAGAGATATTGGCAAGGAAAAGCTGTATTGTACCTTTGCATTTTTCTCCCAAACGAAGGACACTAGAATGAAAATTTTAAAGCCTCCTGTTAGTGCTTCATCTACACGTTATAGCCCTGAATTTTCCAATGCCTAGCTCTTTGCAAAAGAGAGATATCGGCAAGGAAAAGCTGTATTGTACCTTTGCATTTTTCTCCCAAACGAAAGACACTAGAATGAAAATTTTAAAGCCTCCTGTTAGTGCTTCATCTACACGTTATAGCCCTGCATTTTCCAATGCCTATCTCTTTGCAAAAGAGAGATATTGGCAAGGAAAAGCTGTATTGTACCTTTGCATTTTTCTCCCAAACGAAAGACACTAGAATGAAAATGTTAAAGCCTACTGTTAGTGCTTCATCTACACGTTATAGCTCTGAATTTTCCAATGCCTATCTCTTTGCAAAAGAGAGATATCGGCAAGGAAAAGCTGTATTGTACCTTTGCATTTTTCTACCAAACGAAGGACACTAGAATGAAAATTTTAAAGCCTCCTATTAGTGCTTCATCTACACGTTATAGCCCTGAATTTTCCAATGCCTATCTCTTTGCAAAAGAGAGATATCGGCAAGGAAAAGCTGTATTGTACCTTTGCATTTTTCTCCCAAACGAAAGACACTAGAATGAAAATTTTAAAGCCTCCTGTTAGTGCTTCATCTACACGTTATAGCGCTGCATTTTCCAATGCCTATCTCTTTGCAAAAGAGAGATATCGGCAAGGAAAAGCTGCATTGTACTTTTGCATTTTTCTCCCAAACGAAAGACACTAGAATGAAAATTTTAAAGCCTCCTGTTAGTGCTTCATCTACACGTAATAGCCCTGAATTTTCCAATGCCTATCTCTTTGCAAAAGAGAGATATCGGCAAGGAAATGCTGTATTGTACCTTTGCATTTTTCTCCCAAACGAAAGACACTAGAATGAAAATTTTAAAGCCTCCTGTTAGTGCTTCATCTACACGTTATAGCCCTGCATTTTCCAATGCCTATCTCTTTGCAAAAGAGAGATATCGGCAAGGAAAAGCTGCATTGTACTTTTGCATTTTTCTCCCAAACGAAAGACACTAGAATGAAAATTTTAAAGCCTCCTGTTAGTGCTTCATCTACACGTTATAGCCCTGCATTTTCCAATGCCTATCTCTTTGCAAAAGAGAGATATCGGCAAGGAAAAGCTGCATTGTACTTTTGCATTTTTCTCCCAAACGAAAGACACTAGAATGAAAATTTTAAAGCCTCCTGTTAGTGCTTTATCTACACGTTATAGCCCTGAATTTTCCAATGCCTATCTCTTTGCAAAAGAGAGATATCGGCAAGGAAAAGCTGTATTGTACCTTTGCACTTTTCTCCCAAACGAAGGACACTAGAATAAAAATTTAAAAGCCTCCTGTTAGTGCTTCATCTACACGTTATAGCCCTGAATTTTCCAATGCCTATCTCTTTGCAAAAGAGAGATATCGGCAAGGAAAAGCTGTATTGTACCTTTGCATTTTTCTCCCAAACGAAGGACAATAGAATGAAAATTTTAAAGCCTCCTGTTAATGCTTCATCTACACGTTATAGCCCTGAATTTTCCAATGCCTATCTCTTTGCAAAAGAGAGATATCGGCAAGGAAAAGCTGTATTGTACCTTTGCCTTTTTCTCCCAAACGAAGGACACTAGAATGAAAATTTTAAAGCCTCCTATTAGTGCTTCATCTACACGTTATAGCCCTGAATTTTTCAATGCCTATCTCTTTGCAAAAGAGAGATATCGGCAAGGAAAAGCTGTATTGTACCTTTGCATTTTTCTCCCAAACGAAGGACACTAGAATGAAAATTTTAAAGCCTCCTGTTAGTGCTTCATCTACACGTTATAGCCCTGCATTTTCCAATGCCTATCTCTGCAAAAGAGAGATATCGGCAAGGAAATGCTGTATTGTACCTTTGCATTTTTCTCCCAAACGAAAGACACTAGAATGAAAATTTTAAAGCCTCCTGTTAGTGCTTCATCTACACGTTATAGCCCTGCATTTTCCAATGCCTATCTCTTTGCAAAAGAGAGATATCGGCAAGGAAAAGCTGCATTGTACTTTTGTATTTTTCTCCCAAACGAAAGACACTAGAATGAAAATTTTAAAGCCTTCTGTTAGGGCTTCATCTACACGTTATAGCCCTGCATTTTCCAATGCCTATCTCTTTGCAAAAGAGAGATATCGGCAAGGAAAAGCTGCATTGTACTTTTGCATTTTTCTCCCAAACGAAAGACACTAGAATGAAAATTTTAAAGCCTCCTGTTAGTGCTTCATCTACACGTTATAGCCCTGAATTTTCCAATGCCTATCTCTTTGCAAAAGAGAGATATCGGCAAGGAAAAGCTGTATTGTACCTTTGCATTTTTCTCCCAAACGAAGGACACTAGAATAAAAATTTAAAAGCCTCCTGTTAGTGCTTCATCTACACGTTATAGCCCTGAATTTTCCAATGCCTATCTCTTTGCAAAAGAGAGATATCGGCAAGGAAAAGCTGTATTGTACCTTTGCATTTTTCTCCCAAACGAAGGACAATAGAATGAAAATTTTAAAGCCTCCTGTTAATGCTTCATCTACACGTTATAGCCCTGAATTTTCCAATGCCTATCTCTTTGCAAAAGAGAGATATCGGCAAGGAAAAGCTGTATTGTACCTTTGCATTTTTCTCCCAAACGAAAGACACTAGAATGAAAATTTTAAAGCCTCCTGTTAGTGCTTCATCTACACGTTATAGCCCTGCATTTTCCAATGCCTATCTCTTTGCAAAAGAGAGATATCGGCAAGGAAAAGCTGTATTGTACCTTTGCATTTTTCTCCCAAACGAAAGACACTAGAATGAAAATTTTAAAGCCTCCTGTTAGTGCTTCATCTACACGTAATAGCCCTGAATTTTCCAATGCCTATCTCTTTGCAAAAGAGAGATATCGGCAAGGAAATGCTGTATTGTACCTTTGCATTTTTCTCCCAAACGAAAGACACTAGAATGAAAATTTTAAAGCCTCCTGTTAGTGCTTCATCTACACGTTATAGCCCTGCATTTTCCAATGCCTATCTCTTTGCAAAAGAGAGATATCGGCAAGGAAAAGCTGTATTGTACCTTTGCATTTTTCTCCCAAACGAAAGACACTAGAATGAAAATTTTAAAGCCTCCTGTTAGTGCTTCATCTACACGTAATAGCCCTGAATTTTCCAATGCCTATCTCTTTGCAAAAGAGAGATATCGGCAAGGAAATGCTGTATTGTACCTTTGCATTTTTCTCCCAAACGAAAGACACTAGAATGAAAATTTTAAAGCCTCCTGTTAGTGCTTCATCTACACGTTATAGCCCTGCATTTTCCAATGCCTATCTCTTTGCAAAAGAGAGATATCGGCAAGGAAAAGCTGCATTGTACTTTTGCATTTTTCTCCCAAACGAAAGACACTAGAATGAAAATTTTAAAGCCTCCTGTTAGTGCTTCATCTACACGTTATAGCCCTGCATTTTCCAATGCCTATCTCTTTGCAAAAGAGAGATATCGGCAAGGAAAAGCTGCATTGTACTTTTGCATTTTTCTCCCAAACGAAAGACACTAGAATGAAAATTTTAAAGCCTCCTGTTAGTGCTTTATCTACACGTTATAGCCCTGAATTTTCCAATGCCTATCTCTTTGCAAAAGAGAGATATCGGCAAGGAAAAGCTGTATTGTACCTTTGCACTTTTCTCCCAAACGAAGGACACTAGAATAAAAATTTAAAAGCCTCCTGTTAGTGCTTCATCTACACGTTATAGCCCTGAATTTTCCAATGCCTATCTCTTTGCAAAAGAGAGATATCGGCAAGGAAAAGCTGTATTGTACCTTTGCATTTTTCTCCCAAACGAAGGACAATAGAATGAAAATTTTAAAGCCTCCTGTTAATGCTTCATCTACACGTTATAGCCCTGAATTTTCCAATGCCTATCTCTTTGCAAAAGAGAGATATCGGCAAGGAAAAGCTGTATTGTACCTTTGCCTTTTTCTCCCAAACGAAGGACACTAGAATGAAAATTTTAAAGCCTCCTATTAGTGCTTCATCTACACGTTATAGCCCTGAATTTTTCAATGCCTATCTCTTTGCAAAAGAGAGATATCGGCAAGGAAAAGCTGTATTGTACCTTTGCATTTTTCTCCCAAACGAAGGACACTAGAATGAAAATTTTAAAGCCTCCTGTTAGTGCTTCATCTACACGTTATAGCCCTGCATTTTCCAATGCCTATCTCTGCAAAAGAGAGATATCGGCAAGGAAATGCTGTATTGTACCTTTGCATTTTTCTCCCAAACGAAAGACACTAGAATGAAAATTTTAAAGCCTCCTGTTAGTGCTTCATCTACACGTTATAGCCCTGCATTTTCCAATGCCTATCTCTTTGCAAAAGAGAGATATCGGCAAGGAAAAGCTGCATTGTACTTTTGTATTTTTCTCCCAAACGAAAGACACTAGAATGAAAATTTTAAAGCCTTCTGTTAGGGCTTCATCTACACGTTATAGCCCTGCATTTTCCAATGCCTATCTCTTTGCAAAAGAGAGATATCGGCAAGGAAAAGCTGCATTGTACTTTTGCATTTTTCTCCCAAACGAAAGACACTAGAATGAAAATTTTAAAGCCTCCTGTTAGTGCTTCATCTACACGTTATAGCCCTGAATTTTCCAATGCCTATCTCTTTGCAAAAGAGAGATATCGGCAAGGAAAAGCTGCATTGTACTTTTGTATTTTTCTCCCAAACGAAAGACACTAGAATGAAAATTTTAAAGCCTTCTGTTAGGGCTTCATCTACACGTTATAGCCCTGCATTTTCCAATGCCTATCTCTTTGCAAAAGAGAGATATCGGCAAGGAAAAGCTGCATTGTACTTTTGCATTTTTCTCCCAAACGAAAGACACTAGAATGAAAATTTTAAAGCCTCCTGTTAGTGCTTCATCTACACGTTATAGCCCTGAATTTTCCAATGCCTATCTCTTTGCAAAAGAGAGATATCGGCAAGGAAAAGCTGCATTGTACTTTTGTATTTTTCTCCCAAACGAAAGACACTAGAATGAAAATTTTAAAGCCTTCTGTTAGGGCTTCATCTACACGTTATAGCCCTGCATTTTCCAATGCCTATCTCTTTGCAAAAGAGAGATATCGGCAAGGAAAAGCTGCATTGTACTTTTGCATTTTTCTCCCAAACGAAAGACACTAGAATGAAAATTTTAAAGCCTCCTGTTAGTGCTTCATCTACACGTTATAGCCCTGCATTTTCCAATGCCTATCTCTTTGCAAAAGAGAGATATCGGCAAGGAAAAGCTGCATTGTACTTTTGTATTTTTCTCCCAAACGAAAGACACTAGAATGAAAATTTTAAAGCCTTCTGTTAGGGCTTCATCTACACGTTATAGCCCTGCATTTTCCAATGCCTATCTCTTTGCAAAAGAGAGATATCGGCAAGGAAAAGCTGCATTGTACTTTTGCATTTTTCTCCCAAACGAAAGACACTAGAATGAAAATTTTAAAGCCTCCTGTTAGTGCTTCATCTACACGTTATAGCCCTGAATTTTCCAATGCCTATCTCTTTGCAAAAGAGAGATATCGGCAAGGAAAAGCTGTATTGTACCTTTGCATTTTTCTCCCAAACGAAGGACACTAGAATAAAAATTTAAAAGCCTCCTGTTAGTGCTTCATCTACACGTTATAGCCCTGAATTTTCCAATGCCTATCTCTTTGCAAAAGAGAGATATCGGCAAGGAAAAGCTGTATTGTACCTTTGCATTTTTCTCCCAAACGAAGGACAATAGAATGAAAATTTTAAAGCCTCCTGTTAATGCTTCATCTACACGTTATAGCCCTGAATTTTCCAATGCCTATCTCTTTGCAAAAGAGAGATATCGGCAAGGAAAAGCTGTATTGTACCTTTGCATTTTTCTCCCAAACGAAAGACACTAGAATGAAAATTTTAAAGCCTCCTGTTAGTGCTTCATCTACACGTTATAGCCCTGCATTTTCCAATGCCTATCTCTTTGCAAAAGAGAGATATCGGCAAGGAAAAGCTGTATTGTACCTTTGCATTTTTCTCCCAAACGAAAGACACTAGAATGAAAATTGTAAAGCCTCCTGTTAGTGCTTCATCTACACGTTATAGCCCTGAATTTTCCAATGCCTATCTCTTTGTTATCATGCTGTTAACTGGGTTCAGATCACAAGTTGTACGGTGTGATTGGTGTGGCTGGTATGAGTCTTACCCGGGATTCAAAATCCTTCCTTATTGTGTACGCTCGTCCGGGCACAGTATCCTAACTGAGGCTTGGAGGAGGGTCATAGGGGGAGGAGCCAGTGCACACCAGCTAGTCCTAAAGCTTTTACTTTGTGCCCAGTCTCCTGCGGAGCCGCTATTCCCCATGGTCCTTTCGGAGTCCCCAGCATCCACTACGGACTAGGAGAAATAGAATTATCGGTAAGTAAATTCTTATTTTCTGGACTGTGTCCAGGATCATCCTTAGGAATAGAAGACGTGTCTTCGGGATCAGCTGCGATTTTGGAATATTAAGAATCCAACCGTGCTGCCGCAACACTACCTGAGATAGTGCTACCCCGACTACCAACTGTTCCCTGGATCTTGCCCTTATCCGGAGATCGTCCAAGTAAGGGATAATTAAAACTCCCTTCCTTCGAAGGAGTATCATCATTTCGGCCATTACTTTGGTAAAGACCCGGGGTGCCGTGGACAAACCAAACGGCAGCGTCTGAAACTGATAGTGACAGTTCTGTACCACAAACCTGAGGTACCCTTGGTGAGAAGGGTAATTTGGGACATGGAGATAAGCATCCTTGATGTCCAGAGACACCATATAATCCCCTTCTTCCCGGTTTGCCATCACCGCTCTGAGTGACTCCATCTTGAATTTGAACCTTTGTATGTAAGTGTTCAAGGATTTCAGATTTAAATTAGGTCTCACCGAGCCGTCCGGCTTCGGTACCACAAACAGCGTGGAATAATACCCCTTTCCCTGTTGTAGGAGGGGTACCTTGATTATCACCTGCTGGGAATACAGCTTGTGAATGGCTTCCCATACCGCCTCCCTGTCGGAGGGAGACGTCGGTAAAGCAGACTTTAGGAAAACGGCGAAGGGGAGACGTCTCGAATTCCAATTTGTACCCCTGAGATACCACCTGAAGGATCCAGGGGTCCACCTGTGAGTGAGCCCACTGCACGCTGAAATTTATGAGACGGGCCCACACCGTTTCTGTTCCTGGGAACTGGCTGTTTGCTGCAGCCTTTTTCCTCTCCCTCTGCCTCGGGGCAGAAATGAGGAGCCTTTTGCCCGCTTGCCCTTATGGGGCCCAAAGGACTGCGCCTGATAATACGGCGTCTTCTTATGTTGAGAGGCTACCTGGGGTAAAAATGTGGATTTCCCAGCTGTTGCCGTGGCCACCAGGTCTGTTAGACCTACCCCAAATAACTCCTCCCTTTTATAAGGCGATACTTCCATATGCCTTTTGGAATCAGCATCACCTGACCACTGTCTTGTCCATAACCCTCTTCTGGCAGAAATGGACAGCGCACTTACTCTTGATGCCAGTCGGCAAATATCCCTCTGTGCATCACGCATATATAGAAAGCATCTTTTAAATGCTCTATAGTCAGTAATATACTGTCCCTATCTAGGGTATCAATATTGTCAGTCAGGGAATCCGACCAAGCCACCCCAGCACTGCACATCCAGGCTGAGGCGATTGCTGGTCGCAGTATCACACCCGTGTGAGTGTATATACATTTTAGGATATTTTACTGCTTTCTGTCAGCAGGTTCCTTAAGGGCGGCCGTATCCGGGGACGGTAGTGCCACCTGTTTAGACAAGCGTGTGAGCGCTTTATTCACCCTAGGGGGTGTTTCCCAATGTGCCCTATCCTCTGGCGGGAAGGGGTATGATGCTAATAACTTTTTAGGAATTAACAGTTTTTATCGGGGGAAACCCACGCATCATCACACACTTCATTTAATTCCTCAGATGCAGGAAAAACTACAGGCAGTTTTTTCTCACCCAACATAATACCCTTTTTAGTGGTACTGGTATTATCAGAAATGTGTAAAAACATTTTCCATAGCCTCAATCATGTAACGTGTGGCCCTACTGGAAGTCACATTCGTCTCTTAATCGTCGACACTGGAATCAGTATCCGTGTCGGCGTCTGTATCTGCCATCTGCGGTAACGGGCGTTTTAGAGCCCCTGATGGCTTTTGAGACACCTGGACAGGCACAGGCTGAGTAGCCGGCTGTCTCATGTCATCAATCTTTTGTAAAGAGCTGACACTGTCACGTAATTCCTTCCATAAGCTCAGCCACTCAGGTGTCGACTCCCTAGGGGGTGACAACTCCATTACAGGCAATTGCTCCGCCTCCATTTTCCTCCTCATACATGTCGACACAATCGTACCGACACACAGCACACACACAGTGAATGCTCTGATAGAGGACAGGACCCCACTAGCCCTTTGGGGAGACAGAGGGAGAGTATGCCAGCACACACCAGAGCGCTAATAATATATATACAGGGATAACCTTATATAAGTGTTTTTCCCCTTATAGCTGCTGTATTGTTATACTACGCCTAATTAGTGCCCCCCTCTCTTTTTTAACCCCTTTCTGTAGTGTAGTAACTGCAGGGGAGAGCCAGGGAGTTTCCCTCCAACGGCGCTGTGAGAGAAAATGGCGCCAGTGTGCTGAGGAGATAGGCTCCGCCCCCTTCTCGGCGGCCTTTTCTCCCGTTTTTCTGTGGAATCTGGCAGGGGTTAAAATTCATCCATATAGCCCTGGGGGCTATATGTGATGTATTTTCGCCAGCCAAGGTGTTTCTATTGCTGCTCAGGGCGCCCCCCCCTAGCGCCCTGCACCCTCAGTGACCGAAGTGTGAAGTGTGTTGAGGAGCAATGGCGCACAGCTGCAGTGCTGTGCGCTACCTTGGTGAAGACAGGATGTCTTCTGCCGCCGATTTTCCGGACCTCTTCTTGCTTCTGGCTCTGTAAGGGGGCCGGCGGCGCGGCTCTGGGACCGAGCTCCGAGGCTGGGCCTGTGTTCGGTCCCTCTGGAGCTAATGGTGTCCAGTAGCCTAAGAAGCCCAATCCACTCTGCACGCAGGTGAGTTCGCTTCTTCTCCCCTTAGTCCCTCGATGCAGTGAGCCTGTTGCCAGCAGGTCTCACTGAAAATAAAAAACCTAAAACTAAACTTTCACTAAGAAGCTCAGGAGAGCCCCTAGTGTGCACCCTTCTCGGCCGGGCACAAAAATCTAACTGAGGCTTGGAGGATTGTCATAGGGGGAGGAGCCAGTGCACACCAGGTAGTCCTAAAGCTTTACTTTTGTGCCCAGTCTCCAGCGGAGCCGCTAATCCCCATGGTCCTTACGGAGTTCCCAGCATCCACTAGGACGTCAGAGAAACACTGATAGAGTACATTATATTTATGAATTAATTGCTTCCAGATTCTGCAGCAGCATCATCAGCACCACCAGTGTTACTCACAGTCACTTCACACTGACTGCTGCACAACACATCACTTAATTTCCGGGCCGCCCGCCACCTGGTGAAGAGACATGGGAGATGAAGGACCAGCAGTGCCACGTTGAGCGGAAGTATTGTGAATTAGTTACCCACACACTCCTTGTGACACCTGCTCCCCGTCTGCCCTCCCACCCGCCGCCTGCCGTCCGGAACCCGCACTGACAAGTAAGTCTCAGCAGAATGTGTCTGCCAGCAGCTCCCAGTCCCTCCTAGAGGAACACTGCCAGTGGTGTGGCGGCCGCGGCACACTAGGACTGAGAGACCGCAGCAGGAGGAAAGCACAGGTGGGCGGGAGGAGAGCATGGGCGGACATCACCATGTCACATTGCAAGGTGACGCCAGTCCCCCCAGTGAGGCCGCCGACGAATGCACTCAGCATAGTATTAGCAGCAGGCAGAGGGGGGTCGGGTGCAGCGGTGGTGGGAGGTACGGAAATGAGCTGCAGGCTAGGCTCCACCGATCACACACTCAGCGATCACTGTGCTACAGCAAGCGTGGCGTGCAGCGGTGCTGGACATGAGGGAGTGCCTGTGCGCACCAGGCACCCCCTGTACGCACGCCTATGCGCTACCACCACCCATATGCCACACTACATCACTATGCTACAGCCCTCCCATATGCTGCACTTCATAATTACACTATACCCCCCATACAACATACTACATCACCACACTACACTACTCACAATAAAATTAAAACATCCCAGTTCCTCATTCTTAATGAGCTCACGTGAGTTCTCTCCCCAACGGAGCTCCAGACCAAGTAACAATGAAGACACCAGCAGCGTGTAGGGGGCAGGCCTGGTCCACTTGTCAGGAGAGAGCAGTCACAGGAGGGTAAGAAGGGGGCGGGGCCTAGTCCTACAGACGGGAGAGAGCACAGACAGGAGAGAGCAAGGTACAGGGGTAGAAGGGGACGGAGCCTATTCTTACAGGCTTTCAAAATTCGACTTTAAAATTCGACATTTGACAAATTCGACTTTTCTGCAATGGTACAAATGCGGCAATTCGACAAAAGTATATTCAATTGAAGTTTGTAAATTCGACAACAGTGCTTTTAAACAGTAAATTCGTCATTTTCAATCCGCCACACTTTGCTGGCGGAATCTAATAAAAAAAATTTAAAAACATGTTTTTTTTTGCAGTTTTTTTTTTTTGGTAATAGCATATCTATTTATATTAGAAGGGATTAGGTACTTGGTTTGTCTTTTTTGGAGGCACAAGTATTATTTATATATTTTTTAAAATATTATTTATTTTTTAAATGGAATGTGAAAAACCCGAAAAAAAAATTGCGTGGGTCCCCCCTCCAAAGCATAACCAGCCTCGGGCTCTTCGAGCCGGTCCTGGTTCTAAAAATCTGGGGGGAAAACGGACAGGGGATCCCCCGTATTTTTAAAACCAGCACCGGGCTCTGTGCCTGGTGCTGGTGCAAAAAATACGGGGAACAAAAAGAGTAGGGGTCCCCCGTATTTTTTACACCAGCATCGGGCTCCACTAGCTGGACAGATAATGCCACAGCCGGGGGTCACTTTTATACAGTGCCCTGCGGCCGTGGCATTAAATATCCAACTAGTCACCCCTGGCCGGGGTACCCTTGGGGAGTGGGGACCCCCAGCCACCCAAGGGCCAGGGGTGAAGCCCGAGGCTGTCCCCCCCATCCAAGGGCTGCGGATGGGAGGCTGATAGCCTTGAGAAAATTTAAATAATATTGTTTTTTCTAGTAGTACTACAAGTCCCAGCAAGCCTCCCCCGCAAGCTGGTACTTGGAGAACCACAAGTACCAGCATGCAGGAGAAAAACGGGCCCGCTGGTACCTGTAGTTCTACTGGGGAAAAAATACCCAAATAAAAACAGGACACAGACACCGTAAAAATATAACTTTATTTCCCACCTGCCGACACACCCATACTTACCTATGTTGACATGAAGCAGTCGGTCCTCTTCTCCAAGTAGAATCCACGGGTACCTGAAAATAAAAGATAATTATACTCACCTGATCCAGGTTCCAGATTAAATCCACATACTTGGCAAAACAACAAACCGAACACCCGGACCAGACGGACTGAAAGGGGTCCCATGTTTACACATGGGATCCCTTTCCACGAATGCAGACATCCGAATCTCGCGAGAATCCGACAGCGGGATGATGACGTTCGTGCGCGCTCGGGCTAGCCGAGCAAGGCGGGAAGGTTCGAACCTGCCTCGGACCCGTGTAAAATGGGTGAAGTTCGGGGGGTTCGGATTCCGACGAACCGAACCCACTCATCACTAGTATGTACGTGAGTGTCAGGTGCCGTGCCCGTACATATGTGTCAGTGCCGTGCGTGTACGTACGTGTGTGTCAAGTGTCGTGCGTGTACGTGTGTGTGTGTGTCAGGTGGCGCGTACCTACATGTGTGTATGTCAGGTGCTGTGCATGTGTGTACGTACAGGCGTGTGTCAGGTGCCGCGCGTGTACGTACGTGTGTGTGTGTGCCAGGAGCCGCGCGTGTACATGCGTGTGGGTGTCAGGAGCCGTGCGTATACGTACATACGTGTAAGTGTCAGGTGCCGTGCGTATACGTACATACGTGTGTGTGTCAGGAGCCGCGCGTGTTCGTACATGTGTGTGTGTGTGTCAGGAGCCACGCGTGTGTGTGTGTGTGTGTCAGGAGCCGCGCGTGTTCGTACATGTGTGTCAGGTGCCGCACGTGTATGTGTGTGTGTGTGTGTTAAATTCCGCGTGTGTACGTACGTATGTGTGTGCCTGGAGCCGCGCGTGTACATACATGTGTGTGTGTGTCAGGTGCTGTACGTGTATGTGTGTGTCTCAGGTGCTGCACGTGTATATGCGTGTATCTCAGGTGCTGCATTTGTATGCGTCAGCTGCCACGTGGGTGTCAGGTGTTGAGCGTGTATGTGTTTGTGTCGCATCTGTATGTGTGTGACTGTCAGGTGCTGCACGTGTATGTGTGTGTCAGGTGCTGCATGTATATATGTGTGTGTTAGGTGCTGTTCATGTATGTGGGAGTGGCAGGTGCTACATGTGTATATATGTGTGAGTGGCAGGTGCTGCGTGTGTATACGAGTGTGTGTGAGGTGCTGCGAGTGTATGTGTGTGTTAGGTGCTCTGAGTGTATATGATTGTGTGTCAGGTGCTGTGCGTGTGTGCGTTAAATGCCACATGTATGTATGTATGTGTGTCAGGTGCTGCGTGTGTGTGTGGGTGTGTCAGGTGCTGCATGTCTGTGTGTGTGGGTGTGTCAGGTGCTGCATGTGTGTGTGTGTGTCTGTCAGGTGCTGCATGTGTGTGTCAGGTGCTGCATGTCTGCGTGTGTGTCAGGCGCTGCATGTCTGTGTCAGGTGCTGCGTGTGTGTGTGTGTCAGGTGCTGTGTGTGTGTGTGTGTCAGGTGCTGCGTATGTGTGTGTGTGTCAGGTGCTGCGTGTCTGTGTCAGGTGCTGCGTGTCTGCGTGTGTGTGTCAGGTGCTGCGTGTCTGCGTGTGTGTGTCAGGTGCTGCGTGTCTGCGTGTGTGTGTCAGGTGCTGCGTGTCTGCGTGTGTGTGTCAGGTGCTGCGTGTGTGAGTGTGTGTGTCAGGTGCTGCGTGTCTGCGTGTGTGTGTCAGGCGCTGCATGTCTGTGTGTCAGGTGCTGCGTGTGTGTGTGTCAGGTGCTGTGTGTGTGTGTCAGGTGCTGCGTGCCGTGTGCGTGTGTCAGGTGCGTGAGTGTGCGTGTGTCAGGTGCGTGAGTGTGTGTGTGTCAGGTGCGTGAGTGTGTGTGTGTGTGTCAGGTGCGTGAGTGTGTGTGTCAGGTGCGTGAGTGTGTGTGTGTCAGGCGTTGCGTGTCTGTGTGTGTCAGGCGCTGCGTGTCTGTGTGTGTAAGGCGCTGCGTGTGAGTGTGTGCGTGTGTGTCAGGTCCGTGTGAGTGTCAGGTGCTGCGTCTGTGTGTGTGTGTCAGGTGCTGCGTGTGTGCGTGTGTGTCAGGCGCTGCGTGTGCGTGTGTCAGGCGCTGCAGGGAGGGCGGGGGGGACGGACAGCAGGGAGGGCGGGGGGGGGACGGACACACAGTAGGGAGGGCGGGGGGAGAACGGACACACAGCAGAGAGGAGGAGGGGGGGTGGCCGGACACAGCGGGAGGAGGGGGGGTGGCCGGACACAGCGGGAGGAGGGGGTGGCCGGACACAGCGGGAGGAGGGGGGGTGGCCGGACACAGCGGGAGGAGGGGGGGTGGCCGGACACAGCGGGAGGGGGGGGTGGCCGGACACAGCGGGAGGGGGGGATGGACGGACACAGCGAGAGGGGGGGGTGGCCGGACACAGCGGGAGGGGGGGGGGGCCGGACACAGCGGGAGGAGGGGAGGGTGGCCGGACACAGCGGGAGGAGGGGAGGGTGGCCGGACACAGCGGGAGGAGGGGAGGGTGGCCGGACACACAGCAGGGAGGGCGCGGGGGGGAACACACTGCAGGGAGGAGGGGGGGGACACACAGCAGGGAGGGCAAGGGGGGGGGGCGACGGACACACAGCAGGGGGGGGGGGGAGGGAGACGGACACACAGCAGGGAGGGCAAGAGGGGGAGGGGGGGGTGACTGGTGACCATAGAGACCTTGATAAATACCGCATACTGCAGGGAGGGAGGGCCGGACACAGCGGGAGGAGGAGGAGGGAGGAGTGGCCGGACACAGCTGCCCGAGGCGCCTCCTACTGCCAGCCGCACCACTGACGCGGGGAGGAGACGCAGGCAGCCACCAGGGAAGGTCCGGCGGGCGGCCGGGCACACAGCGGGCGAGCGGGCGAGCGAGCGTGCGGGCGGGCGGGCGGGAGGGGAGGGTGGCCGGGCGGGCGGGAGGGGCGGGTGGCCGGACACGCGGGGGAGAAGTGGAAGCTGGGTACACAGCGGTGGGCTGCCTGACAGAACTCACCCAGTGCTACGATCTCCTCCCGCTTCATGGACCTCAATGAACTCACACGCCGGGAACCGCTGGCTGTCCTCCTGCAGCTCCACGTGACTCCTTCCCGCTCTGTCTCCTCGTGCCCAACTGCCAGAGCTACTCTCTGTACACCCCCTGCTGGCGGTCACTGCGCAGGCGCAACAAATTGAAATGCCCTATCTCTATAATGGGGCGTATTTCTCTTAATTAAAAAAACCCTATAACTTTCTGAAAAACCACAACCCCAAAAGGCACTACACTGGGGCATACTCTATCTAGTAAAACAAACCCCAAGTCTTAATTCGCCTCTATCCTGAGTTATGCCTTCCCAAAAAAATCTTCATTCACTCTATGGGAAAACGTTGTCAAAAAGCCACAGAGGGAGTGGCAGAAAAAAACTGACAGTTGGAACTTTAGCTTACTCCCAATTCCTCATTTTTTATTATTTTGCCCTGAAATTTGTCCTGCAGCAGCGGGTGACGATTCTACGCGTCCATGCCAAATTTCAGCTCAGTACGTCCAATCAGTTTTGAGGTGTAGCCCCTCAAACACCATGCCCCCATCTCAGAAGTTCCCTATG